>NC_056627.2:303986314-304117126 GCF_002870075.4 Lactuca sativa | reverse complement strand
GGGTTAGAACCACTCCACAAATCCGAATTCTAAGCTAAATGATGAGAATATTTTACCTTTTAAGCCTTCATTCCTTCTCTCCGTTGTTTGATTGTTTCATTCTTCACTTGGATCGAACCTTAGATGGAAAGGAAAAGAAAATCACCATTTGAAGATCTCTAGCATGCTCAATACGTAACTGGAAGAGAAATGAAAGGAGTGTTCATCTTATTTCCCACTTGCTCACATTTGGTCCCTCAGGTTTACTTGTTTTTGCCAAAATTCACCAAACCTTAATATTTGTCATTTCAACTTAAGTTTTGACACAATAAGTCCTCGTCCATCCATTATAAAACTTTATTATTCCATTCCATTAATTGAGTCAGCCCTTTGGTCAACTTACTTTGCCAGTTTGACACTTTTGGTCCTCGAACTTTTAAAATGTCATTATTTTCACTTTTAACCTTCTAAGCATTATATCAACTAATGTTATAATTATCCCTTGATGCTTTAACTATACAAATCATCTTTCCTTTATTCACTTCATTAATTTAAAAAACCAATCTTGAATTTTAGGATGTTACATTATCTTTAGTCTTGGACTTGCATACTCAATATGGGAGACGAAAATCACAAAGATCCTCCTTATTTGCGATGAGCTAGATGAACCCATCGTATTTTCTTCTCCGGCTTTGGCTAGGGTTGGAATAGTTTTGGTCAATTTTGGGGGTTTTGTTCGTGTTATACCACATATGACTCTTTTTAATGATTGTCCATGTAGGTAGTCACATGAGAAATATTGAATCAACTGTTAATAGTGATTGAATGTGTACAATATATACAAATTGAAGGGGTAAATATTGACAAAAAAAAAATCCAGTGACTTAATGTATACAAATTGAAAAATATCTTAACATTTTAATTTTTTTCCCTTTAATTAATTTAACAAATCTTCAAGAGGCTAGTAAAGGGTTGTGCTATAAGTACCCCTCCTTCACTCACATATAGTGTCACATCAGGGGGTGCACAAACACTATTACACTCACATGTAAGGGGTATACAACATTGGGTGGGGGTACGTATAGAAATTGCCCTAATAGAAACTGTGGAAAAAAGGGTAATGCTATAAGTACCTCCCTTATTTTCCAATTCCACCCGCTATGTGTTTTTTTTGTCTTTTGTTGTTTTTTCTTTTGTTTTTGTTTTTGGTTTTTTTTGTTTTTTCCCTATTTTGTTTTTTGTTGTTTTTAATTCTTCTTTGTTTTATATTTTAATCTTATTATTATTACTATTATTATTATTATTATTATTATTATTATTATTATTATTATTATTATAAATTTCGATAACCATATAAAATTCAGACAATATTTTAAAATTCGAATGACATTTTAAATTTGGACGACATTATAAATTCAGACGACATTATAAAATTCAAATGACTATATAAAATGGAATAAAAACATAGTTTGTCTTTATTTATCACATATATTAATTGGTTCGATATTACAATTGTGTGGTGTGTTATGCGGATTGAAAGCATTTAGTCGAACACTATACAATGTTTCCCATGTAACCAAATATTCTGATCTATATGTACGGAGAAGCCTGGAAAAAACATCAGACATTGGATATGCTCCCCGTAAATCAAACATTACATAATGGTTAGGGTGAACGTGGGTGATAACAACATATGCAGGATTTGGTATGTTTTGTGGGCCATATTAATGTAGGAACCATGTTGAAGAACCTTGCTTGCTTAGATAAACAACGATAACACCATATCTGTTAGCAATGAGTATAGCAGTGTCTGGCATAACCAACCAATACTCCAATACTGCAAAGCCCAATCCAGAGTAATTCAACGAGTGACTTATGCGATTTAAAAAACCAGCATCACCATAAATCATAAGTCATAACGTACTCTTGATAGTGTGATAATAACTCGTTGTATAGATCGTACCTAATTTGAAGCCAATCATGTTCACTAAAACCAAGTGCAACTGTTGTAGACTGAAATCCACAATTTCCATCTCCTTCGACATCTGTAATGTTCCAGACGTATGGATGAAATTGATGTGGAATTTCATTCATAGGTGGGTTTGAAGTATAAAATGATTGATCTTGGTTAAAGTATGATTTGAACATTGAAGGTTCTTGAAACGAGTACGTGCTAAATGGTTGATCTTGGTTAAAGTATGAATTGGACATTGGAGGTTCTCAAAACGAGTACGTGCTAAATGGTTGATCTTGGTATGGGTGGGGTGTTGTGTTCTACCTTTTTGGACTTTTTTTTTGCTCAATCGTGGTCATCCACAAGTATTTTTCTGAACATCTGAATAAACAAGTAAATTGTTAGCATATTTTTATACAAATTACTATATTAAAGAAAATAGTACCTGAATCAACAACTATAGTTGTTGATGGTGAAAATATGTCCCACAATTTTATGGCATAACTACATTTCCACTCATTTAAAAATTCCATGCCCTCTTCGAAACCAAAATTAGCATCATCAGTAATGTTGACGTTGATTAAATCAATATTACGCCAAAATTTATCAATAGATGATAATGGTATCGCTAGGTTCGCATGTGAGTATATTGCAATTTCGTGGGTAAAAGGTAACCCACAACTATGGCGCAATTGGCAACAACAATCGTCCTTAGTTATTTGATGTGCGTCAGGTCGTTCCAACTCTTGTCTGATTTTTCCAATGCATGGTGTGAAACATTTCCACACAAACCATTAAAATGAGGTATGTTGTATCGACACATTAACTTAGTTTGGTTTGTTTCTAAAATGTATTTTATCTTTGTGTGTTGTGATGCGCCTACCTTTACTATTCGGTTTAAAAATTTATCTAAGTTAGCATGGTGTGTCTGCAAGAATTTTTTCAACTTCGCATGTTGTCTCTCAACTCTGTTATTAGTGTCGTTGTGAATGTTTAAAACTTGTTTAGTCCAAGCGGACACAAAATTTTCTTTGTATTTATCCAACCATACTTGATTGAGATAATCGAGAACTTGTTTAATACCTAGATGATATGTCGCTTTTGATTCAAGTTTTGCATAATTTCTTAAATATGTTGCCAATGTTAATGAGTTAATTAAAGTATCCCAATCTTTTAAAAAAGAATTTCATTCATCATCAACATCCTCTACAATTAGTAAATATACTTTGAGATATGTGCAATTTACAAAGTATCTGAATGGCCGATGGGAATACCTTTTCACATGCATTCATCAATGCTATCTCTTTGTCAGTAACGATCACACATGAGCTATCATATCCGTCGATTATGGACTTAAGACAATTTAAAACCCAAATGTAATTGGATCTTTTTCTTTATCCATGAACCCAAAACCAATGAAAAATGTCATGTTTGTTGAAGTAAAACCAACAATCTCCAAAAAAAGGCATGTTATACCTATTAATAAAAAAAATAATTAGTATAACAAAACATAAAAGGCATGTTACTCCTATTAATAAATACAAAACAATTAAGAATAAAATATTTGTACTTGTTAGTCTTGTAGGTGGCATCCATCATCATAACCTATGGAAATGCACGCCATATCTCCAATGACATTGGGTGAAAAAAGAACAGATCTTCCAAGGAATTGGTTGTATCATTTGCACGATGGTTAAATATATATCCTTTTGAATGCAAAAATCCGAAGACAACATGCATTTGAATTCGGTCTCCACACTCATATATTCAAAGTTTGTAACACTCATTATAACATGTTTTTACTATAGAAACATTTTTGGAATTTTGTCTCTTCAGCGCCGATAGAATATCTCGTGAGGGGACATTGTTTATCTTCATTTCTTTAATCATTTTTGATTCATTTGGGATTAAGCGCCTTGCATATAGAGCCATGTTATGGATTTATCCTTAAAAAATAAAGGTAGAAAACAGATCTTAAAATAAAGAAAGAAAATATATTCAGAAACGTTCCCTCAAAATTTAATATTTTGAATACGTTAAAAAGAAAAATGAAATATTTTACTTCGTTAGTACAAAAGAAATGTCTGTCTACATAAAAGATACTACATGATCTGTTTATTTACCACTATTAACCAAAGAACAGATAAACTGTAACCTAAAAGATATTTCCACATAAATAAGATCTAAAATTAGAATGGTCCACATCGGAGCAGTAAAAATTCTAATCAAATCTCAATTTCAAGAATGAATTAATTCTCCAATAAAAATGGACTTGATTTACGACAAGAATCAAACATCGACAAGATTGTATTCATGGTGTAGTCTGAGGAAATCTAGCTTACCAAAAATTCATGTTTTCAGTTTATCCTAAATTTGCCTTAGATCTGAAATCAACAAAATTAAATAAGGTTTTATCTTTTATTCATCACTTTGAAAGAAGTGATCTCATGAATCCAGGAGATAAACCCTTCACAATAACCTACTTCATAGGATATGCATTAACAAATAATCATCATATAATAGACTATAAAAAAGAAGAATACATAGAACTTGAAGATGTATTCTCAGAAATAGGACATATCAAAGATAAATAATTTTGTGACATAGATCCTCAAGATAGCTCTTGGGCTTTAGACATAGCAAGAAACAAAAAAGCTTTAGGAGAAAAGCTACCGCCTAGAATCTCAATAGATTCTCTTCATATAGGTGAAATATCCAAATCTTTGGAACCTACTCCAAGATATATACTCAAAAGCATACGAAGTAGGTTTTCTAGAGTTGATAATTTGAATCAAACGATTAGCCAACTAAGCGAAGTAATAAATGAGTATGATAGACCTTCCTCATATTTACAAAAAGGGTAAAGCATTGAGACTTAAAAATCTTGATGATCCTACTCAGAAAAAAGAATATGCTTTTTCTTCTTCAGGAAAAATAGGTGTTCAAACCCTAGCTAACATTTGTAGAGGTTCTATCAGACAACAATTAGCCAATCTAGATTTACGAATTATTATAGACTATTCATTGGTAGAATGGAAAGAATTGGAGGAAGAGGAACCCACAGGGAAACGAATGGGAAGATCGAAAAGTTGGAAGAAGAAAAGATTTTTTGCTTAGACGCATGGAATTGGCTAAGCATTTTATTCGAAAAAATATAGAACCAAAATGGATGGTTTTGCGTCTATTACCAGTTCTTCCTCCTGAGTTGAGACCAATCTATCATATAGATGAGGATAAAATAGTGACCTCGGATATTAATGAAATCTATAGAAGAATTATCTATCGGAATAATACTCTTAAAGATCTATTAACAACAAGTATAGCTACGCCAGAAGAAGTAATAATATCTCAGGAAAAATTGCTACAAGAAGCCGTGGATGCACTTCTTGATAATGGAATCTGCGGACAACCAATGAGGGATGATCATAATAGAGTTTACAAGTCGCTTTCAGATGTAATTGAAGGCAAAGAAGGAAGAGTTCGCGAGACTCTGCTTGGTAAACGAGTCGATTATTCAGGGCGGTCCGTGATTGTCGTGGGCCCTTCACTTTCATTACATCGATGTGGATTGCCTCGCGAAATAGCAATAGAACTTTTCCAGGCATTTGTAATTCGTGACCTAATTAGAAAACATCTTGCTTCGAACATAGGAGTTGCTAAGAGTCAAATTCGGAAAAAAAAAACCGATTGTATGGGAAATACTTTAGGAAATTGTGGATGACCATCCTGTATTGCTGAATAGAGCGCCTACTCTGCATAGATTAGGCATACAGGCATTCCTCACCGTTTTAGTGGAAGGGCGCGCTATTTGTTTACATCCATTAGTTTGTAAGGGCTTCAATGCAGACTTTGACGGGGATCAAATGGCTGTTCATGTGCCTTTATCTTTGGAGGCTCAAGCAGAGGCGCGTTTACTTATGTTTTCTCATATGAATCTTTTGTCTCCAACTATTGGGGATCCGATTTCGGCACCAACTCAAGATATGCTTAGTGGACTCTATGTCTTAACGAGTGGAAATCGTCGGGGTATTTGTGTAAATAGGTATAATCCATGTAATCGTAGAAACTATCAAAATGAAGATAATAACTATAAGTATACAAAAAAAAGAACCCTTTTTTTGTAATCCCTATGATGCAATTGGAGCTTATCGGAAAAAACGAATCAATTTAGGTAGTCCTTTGTGGCTGCGGTGGCGACTAGATCAACGCGTTATTGCTGCAAGAGAAGTTCCCATCGAAATTCACTATGAATCTGTGGGGACCTATTATGAGATTTATGGACACTATCTAATAGTACGAAGTATAAAAAAAGAAATTCTTTATATATATATTCGAACCACTCTTGGTCATATTTCCCTTTATCGAGAAATAGAAGAAGCCATACAGGGGTTTTGGCAGGGCTGTTGTAATTCTATGCTACCAACGGGAATTCGAGTCTCTCCAAGTTAACTAGGACAATATAAATCAGATTTTCGCAAGATGCTGGTTAAATACACTCAAAATAAATCATTATTTTGGAATTCAAAAAGATATATCAAAAAATAATAAACATTTCAATAAATTTAAGGAAGATTTAAGTCTTGCCCTTCAAAATGGAGGAGAAATTGATAACAATAGAAAAAGTGAACAACATAATAGAACATAACTCAAAACTACTCTAAACTTTTAATAAAATTTCTAAAAAATTCGATGAGTTATGGGCAACTTCTTTTAGTAGATCATCGAATTTTTTAGGAATTTTATTAAAAGTTTCTAGTAGTTTTGAGTTATGTTCTATTATGTTTTTCATTTTTTCTAACTGAGTAATTTTTTTTCAAACGAATTGTTATCAATTTCTCCTCCTTTTTGAAGGGCAATTAAATCTTTCTTAAATTGATTGAAAGGTTTATTATTTTTTGATATATCTCTAGAAATATCTTTTTGAATTACAAAATAATGATTTATTTTGAGCGTATTTAACCAACATCTTGCGACAATCTGATTTATATTGTTACAAAGGTTAGCTAGGGTTTGAATGCCTACTTTTCCTGAATAAGAAAAAGCATATTTTTTTTTCTGAGTAGGATCATCAAGATTTTTAAGTCTCAATGATTAACCCTTTTTGTAAATATGAGGAAGGTCTATCTTACTCATTTATTATTTTCGCTTAGTTGGGTGATCGTTAGATTTAAATTATCAACTCTAGAAGACACTTCTTATAACACCCAGAATCTGAAAGACCAAGAAAAGAAAGGAAAAGCTCTAAGTCATGAGTCAACTCGTCGAGTCCAGGGAGGAACTCGACGAGTCAGAGCGGGATCCGGGGTATTGAGTAAGTGACCGACTCGGCGAGTTGGCTAGTGGACTCGGCGAGTCTGGTCTGGACAAGAAAAACCCTAATTCTAGGGGTTGTGCCCTATTTAAAGAACATTACACCCTTTCCCCAGCCTCTTTACTCCCCTTTTGAGATCAAGAAACCCTAAATCGTGAGTGAGAGTCCTTGGAAGCAATTTGGAGCCTAGATAAGTGATTTTGGTGGAAAAGGGCTTGAAGATCAAGAGGCTTGCTGCAAGGGAGTGGTATAGATCCGGGATCTACTTTAGTTGGAGCATATTTTGGAGGTAATAAGCTGTTGCTTTGGCTTTATTGCAATTAGATCTATCTTATGTTTGAGATTTGGGGCATTTTGGGCATGATTGAGATCCATGTCAAGTTAGAGGCCTAGATCTGAGGTTGCTACCTCAGATCTTGTCACACCCCCGAACCAGACGGCGGAAACGTCCGAGGGCTATTGTGACTCAATTGAATACCATCACAATGAATATACATGAAACATAACATCATACATCACCAAGTATTGAAGTATTACAACTGGTAGCGTTTACATTCAGTACATTGATCCATAACATTACATGCCCAAAAGTAAATTGTTCGATACTAATTAAACAAACAGCAAGACATTACTGAGTACATTTTTCCCTTTCGATTTACCTGTTACCTGAGAATACAAGTATTTTGAAAAACATCAACATATGAAATGTTGGTGAGTTCATAAGTAATGTTTGAAATATAATGTTTTGTATTGTTTTGAAAACCACCAGAAAATTCGATATTTTCTGAAAAGAGCATAGTATAAAAAGTGTGAAGATCCGTAAGTATGCTTGTTTGTTTCTATAAATGTAAAAAAAGGAATTTGTTAAACTTGGTATGCATCTCGTAGGTGTATGAATTGAAAAACCCTAGGAAAACCCGATGTTTTCCTAATACTTTGAATTAAGCATCTTATATTTTGTTATTTTGTTGCGACGTGTGTATTTGATGAGTCCCGGTGACATTGGATTAATTATGGATTGTGAATTGTTATAAACACACATTAATGAAAATGACTAGTTTACAACTATACAATCGATCCCTTAGGCGTCGTTCGTACTGTTCACTTAATCCAACCACCCGACTTCTCATAGCCCCACAACCGAGGAGGAAAAGAGGGTACGAAGCCCTCGATATTTCCATAAGTCGTTCAAGGCTATCGTGAATGCAAAGGGCCCTTAGCCCGACTCGCATTGGTGAATTCTCGACTTCGCTAGCAGTACCAAAGGACCCTTGGGGCCCAACAGCACAAAAGCCGTTGAAAGTCCTTTTACACGGAATTAGCTCATATAAGACCCAACTACATGTAAGCGAGTTTCCTTCGGGCCTAAAGATCATGTCATTGGGCTAGCTAGGCCCAACAAGCACGATTTGAAACTTTCGGGCCCAAAGATGGTGTATCGACGTCTGGTGTATTCCCAAGTGTGTATTGACTTCCCGAAATTTCTGCGTGTGTATTTAAGTAGCGTCGTGTTATTAAGTTCGGATTCGTTATTGATTCGAGACCGAATCAGTTCGTTTGATAACGATTTTGGGTGTTGAAGGTGTATTATATTTCGTCGATAGTCGTGGTACTAGTATTCCATCCTAATAGATTTATTGTTTAAAATCACTAGAATTTTTCTTTTGCAGCCCCTTTCTTTTGGATAAATTTTCAATTTTGGCCCTTTGTATAAAAGAACTTCCGTTTTAGTCCTTAAACCATTTTTCTTGACACTTTAGTATCAAAACTTATTGAAAGGGTATTTTTCAGCTCAAGTTTATTTGAAAAACAGTTTTAGTCCCTCAAGATGAAGTTTTCTCGGCTGAAACCTCAATTTTCGCAATTTTTACATTTTTGGCCCAAAATAGAAATTTTTTGCATCTTTAGTCCCTTTTGAATATGAAAAGTATTTTTAACCCTTGAAATGGACTTGGAGCACTAGTAGTCCTCTGTTTTACAGAAAAATACAGATTCAGCCCCTCTAGTTTGAAAGTCTCGCAATTTGGGCCTTGTTGGGCCGAAAAGTGCATTTTTGGCCCATTAGGTTTAAAAATTTCCATTTTAGTCCTTCAAAAGAGTAATTTTCCAGAAAATACATTTTTGAAACTCTTTTAACTCATCTCAACCATCAGAATTTGTATTTTGACATTTTGGGCCCTTTAACTTTATATTTTTAACATTTAAAGTCCAAAAATGGGATTTTAGCCCAAAGGAGTTCATATTAACCAACTTGGTTATTTTTCTAGAGTTGATTTATATGAAATAATATGATTTATACTTATTTCATTCAACATAATGTATATCTCGGTTTTGAGTTCCTTTTTGACTAGATCCAACACCATAATCACATAAGAACATGTAAATAAACATAGAAATCACACAAAGCATACATACACTCATAGATCTACACATTTGCTTGTATTCTCCCCCAAAAAAACTTATAAAAACTGAAAAATAGGGGGTATGAAGCTCACCTTTGGGTGTGGTTTCGGTTTTGGAGAAGAGATGGAAAGAAATGAGGTGATTTTCGGCCCTAGCAACCTTTCCTTGAAGATCTCGAGTTTAGGAGCTTCTAAGGTGCAAGATCACAAGATTGAATGAATTTAGAAGAGATTTTTACAAAGTGAAGGGAGTTAGATCATAAGTTAGCCATTAACTTACCTTAGATGATGAATCACTTTATGAAGATCCTTAAGCTTCTAGCCAAATTTTCAAGATCTTGGATGGAGAGAGTGGGTGATTCTTGAGTAATTTAGAGAGTGTTTTTGTGAGGTGTGTGTGTGTGTGCTCTCGGCCGAAACAAGAAGGGAGGGAAGGAGTGAGAAGCTTGACAAGATTGTTGCATGGAGATATGTGTGTTGCATGGAAAACCTAAGGACAAAAATGAGGTGTCATGAAATAAGTCAACTCTTCCTTTTCTTTTGGGCTTGTCTTGGGCCGAGAATAAAGAGAGGAGAGAAAGGATTTTTGGGCTTTTTGCCACTAAGCCCATATTAGAGTTAGGTTGAATGATTGTTGGCCTTATAAAATATAAGTGTGATTTTTATGCTTTATTAGGCTAGATTAGGTTAATTATGGTCCATAGTAGTTCATATAATTGATTTATTTCATTCTAGGCCCAATATGGCCCAAAATGTTGGAAATAAATGAAAGTGGGTCCAATTAGAGCCCATTTAAGGTTCTAAGCCCAAGATAGCCAAGTTGGAAGCTTATTGGCCCCTTGGGCCCAATAAGGAAGTCCTAGTCCAAAATGGACCTACACAAGAACTTCTAGGGTTTCCAATTACTTGTTGACTATTTGAAATGCTTGTATGGTGTACTTGATTGAAATTTTGTTGCCATGAAGTAAGTATCTTACATGCTCTTAAGTTTTTGATTCAATATTTTACTTGAGTGTTGTGATTACAAGACACAAAATTTCTAGTTGTGACATCTAGACTTGGGATGGTCCAGAAGGTCATAAAGTTTATGTCAATAAGTTATTGGTGAATCCTCTTTGTCTTAAACCCTAGCCCTAAAGTGTTTTTGGCCTTTAGCTCCTTAGTTTCACGTAAAGTTTGCAACTTTACGTGGGGGATAGACTGTTGAAGAGTGGGTCTATGGATTGGAGCCCCTACATGGCTCGAAAAGCCACTGTATGGATTGAGATCTAAAGAGACTCGGCGAGTCACAGGGGTGTACTCGGCGAGTTTTATAAATATGAGCGTGGACTCGGCGAGTTGGAAGAACGACTCAGCGAGTTTGTTGAAGATTGCCTTGGACTCGGCGAGTTTGGCCGCAAAATCTCAACCTTTTCTGGTTAAGACGCAGATCAGTGAGTTGAGTGGTGACTCAACGAGTTGGACAGGATGGTACTCAGAGATTGTTGAACTCAACGAGTCTTTGGGTGACTCGGCGAGTTGAGTCGTATTTGGTGAGTTTCTGAGCTTAGGGACTCGGCGAGTCTATGAGTTGACTCAGTGAGTCGAGTCAACTGGAAGGTTGACTTTGACCAGGACTTTGACTTTGACCAGAGTTGACTTAGTTTGACTTCTAGAGTTCAGTTTGGAACTAAGTGTTATATTGATAATAGTAGCTCGAGGAGCTAGTGGAGCAGCGGTTGAGAAAGTTGTCGGACAACGGCCAAAGGGTTATCAGCAACGTTCAGCAGTGCAGGTGAGTTTCCCTTTGTGTGAATGGGTCTACCGCCACAATGTCGGCCCATGTAGTTATGAGTAGGAAGACCCGCGAGTTAGCCCTAGGCATAATATTCTAGTATGACATTAGGGACTAAGGTCCAATGTTAGCGGGCGAGTGCCCAAGGAATGGTTTGTATGATAGTTATACTTGTTGTCTGTGTGATACATGTATGTGCCTGGTAGGGAGGTGAGTGTGGGCGAGGTCCTGTATCTCACCAATAGCAGAGTGTGGACGGTGTTCCATACCTCATTATTAGTAGAGCAGGGGCGAGGCCCAAGTGAGGAAAAGAGTGAGTGTGGGCTGGGCCTGTATCTCACTGTCAGTAGGGGCGTGGACGGGGTTCCATGATTCTTCAGTAGTAGGACAGGGGCAAGGCCCAAGATAGGCGAGGCCTTAGTACAGTAATCCAGTAGAGTATGTTAGTTATGTGTTGTGATATGATTGTATGTTAGTATATGTTAGCGGGTGGGGCCCGAAGACAGGCGGGGCCTAAGGAAAACAGATCTGTACGCCAAGCGGGGCTCGAAGCCAGGCGGGGCCTGGTAATGGACGGGGTCTGATAGCGGGCGAGACCCAATGCAGCGGACTGGAGCCTAGTATGTGGTTATGTGCACAATGTTATGTATGTCATGTATGGATCAGTAGATATGTGTGGTATGTGGTAGGTTAGGGAAACTCACTAAGCTTCATGCTTACGGTTTTCAGTTTTGGTTTCAGGTATTTAGTTTTCAGAAGAGGAGCTCGGGAGGGTTGTAGTGCACACACCATGACAAGTTAGCCTGGGATGTTTACTCTGATAATTAAGCAAGTGTTTTGGAAATTAAACTATAATTTGTCATATAAACCCTTTTTGTATGTTTGAATGACTTAACATTATGAATTAGTAATGTTTTAAAAGAAATTTTTGGACTCGAAATTTGGGATGTTACACTTCTTATGCTTTTGAGTATATCACTTGGAGTAGGTTCTAGGGATTTGGATATATCACCTATATGATGAGAATCTATTGAGATTCTAGGTGGTAGCTTTTCTCCTAAATCTTTTTGTCTTTTTTTTTGCTATGTTTAAAGCCCAAGAGCTATCTTGAGGATCTATGTCACAAAGTTGTTTATCTTTGACATGTCTTATTTATGATAATATGTAACACCCCAAATTTCAAATATAAATATAACTTAACATAGTCCCAAAACTTCCAAAAATCAAGATTCAAATACTAAAGTAATTATTAATAATAATAGCGGAAGCAATTAGAAATTTAATTAAACACTTGGTGCGCCACGTCTTCCTCAAAACTTGTCGCCTTCTTCAAGTCTGAACCTTATCCTTTCCATTCCCGCTGCCACTTGCTACGTAATTTCCTGGATTGCGTGCATTTAAAGATTCTAATGGGTAAGCCTAGGGCCTAGTGAATTCGTGGTTTTCATGCATATTGACGTCAATAAAATAAAAATAATGCAACAATTTATCAATATAAATCTTTTCATTTCTTTCCACCCTTGGTGACACATTAGGGAACTACTGTCACTTTCAGGGAACGAGTCCCTCCGCCGGGCACAACAAATATGCTTACGGCTAGATAAACAGAGCGTAAGCTCTCCGCCGCGTACTAACACCTCGTACGACGACTAATAATAAGACCGTGTAAATACACCTGTTCCCTATATGTCACCCACCATTTTCACCCTTTTATATGAAATAATTCACAAAATTTCACACAAATATTCATAGCAATAACAACAGTAGCATATAATTGCAAATAATTTAGAATCAACTTTTCATGCAAACAACCACAAAATTCACACGAAACTCACCTTATTGGCTGTTAGGACTTAACCGGAGCTTGCCGCGCCACTCACACCCTACATTCCACCAACAAATATTTTCTAAGACTATAATCCTATCAAACATCCCATGCTTCCATTTTGGTTCAACCATCAACATCATTCGACCATCGTTAATTATGACACGCGTAATAACTCTTTTAGAAGATTATAATACTTCCCGTTAAAAATGCTCTAGAATAATAAATAATCAATAATTAAATAAGTGAGTGACGTTAAAATACTTGAAGGGATTATTTGTAATATCCGAAATTATTTTGAACTATATTATACCAAAGTGTAGGGCTAAAACCGAACTATGTTAAATCCTACAACTTCAAAAGAATTGGTAAGTTTATAAAACTCAGGGGTTCTATCTGAAAATTTCAGCTTCCTATATGATAGTGTCAAATAAATAGTTTTAAAAGTTGAGGGGCTAATACTGTATTTTCATATTTGAAAAGAAAATGGCATATACATCGATTTGCAAAAAAAAAATGTACAGTTTGCTTCGCTGTAATCACCATTTTTTTTCTAACCACATGAAAAAGTAAACAAATTATCAATAATATTAAACTCTTTTTTATTTCTAAAAGCTACAGCACACGTTGACCCTCCATACCCGAACTAGCTTTCTTCCTCACCCGACACTCTTGTTTTCTTCCTTTTCTGCCATTTTTATTAAACTGGAAAGCTTTGAAAAATCTTGTAAAATTTAATTGTAAAATCACCATTAAGCATCTCCACTTCTTGTTATCAATAAAATTTAACAAATAAACTCACAATCATACAAATTTCAGGGTTCATTATACCAAAAGTTTCATTCCTAAGATTTTTATCAAATTGCTATTGGTTTGATCGAATTGAGACTGTAGGTTGAACCAAAATACGTTTACCATGCATATACATCAATCTAAGCTATTATATTAAGCTTAATTCGAATAATCATACCTTAATTTCTAAGAAAACTCTGAAATCCTTCACAACCTTCTACCTCCGATTTCTTCCTCGATTCTTCACCCTTTTTCGAAATTCCAATGGGGTTTCCAATTGATTTCTCAAGCTATATATATCACCTAAGTCTACAACTGGTGCAGCCCTTTCATTTGCTCAAATTTACAGCCCTAATGAAGATGACGGTTTTTGCCATTAATCCCCATAATTCTCCACTAATTACCTCATTATTCCTTGAATTTAATCCTTTTATTATGATGATATAATCTAATTACATATATATTTCTACATCTTAAATTTAAGTTATCACAAACTTCCCTCCTTAAAGGAATTTCGTCCTCGGAATTTGAATTAAGCAAACAAATGAGGGTATTTAGTTTTCATATCTCGCTTGGTCTCCCATGTTGCATCCGAACCTTTATGATACTTCCACTGAACTTTCACCAGTGGTATCTCCACATTCCTTAACTTTCTGACCTTTCGATCTATAATCACAACGGGTTCTTCTGTATATCGTAGCTTCTCATCAACCTTAATTTCTTGAAGTGGCACTTCCATGGCGGTATCCGCTAGACACTTCTTTAGATTAGAGACATGGAATGTGCTATGAATGCCCTGCATTTCCCTTGGTAGCTCCAATCGATAGGCTACCTGTCCAACTCGTTCCTTAATTATAAAGGGTCCAACGTAGCGAGGACTTAACTTCCCCCGCTTACCAAAACGAACAATGCCCTTCCATGGGGACACCTTTAACATAACTTTATCACCGACCTGAAACATTATTGGCTTTCTCCGCTTATCTGCATAACTTTTCTGCCGATCCTGAGCAACCTTAATGTTATCCCTAATCACCTGGATTTTGTCGGTAGTTTGCTGAACAAGTTCAGGTCCAGCCAACTGTTTCTCCCCCACCTCATTCCAACATAATGGAGTTCTACACTTCCTGCCATATAGAGTCTCATATGGTGCGACTTTTATACTTGCATGATAGCTGTTGTTGTAGGCAAACTCAATTAACGGCAAATGAGTTTCCCACGACCCTCCAAAATCAATAACACAAGACCTTAACATGTCTTCCAAGGTCTGTATTGTCCGTTCACTTTGGCCATCTGTTTGCGGGTGGTATGCCGTGCTCAATTTTACTCGAGTACCCATTTCTCGTTGGAAGCTACCCCAAAATGTCGACGTAAAACGACTATCCCGATCCGAAATAATAGATAATGGAACTCCATGCAGTTTCACTATCTCGTCAACGTATAATTTAGCTAGCCTTTCTAACGGGTACGTCTCCTTAATCGGAAGGAAGTGTGCCGATTTGGTTAATCTATCCACAACTACCCAAATCGCGTCATAACCTTTTGGTGTCTTTGGTAACTTAGTCACAAAGTCCATTGTGATGTGATCCCATTTCCACACTGGAATCTCCATTGACTGTAACTGACCGTATGGCCTTTGGTGTTCAGCCTTCACCTTCAAGCACGTCAAACACCTTTCAACAAAATAGGCTATATCCTTTTTCATACCAGGCCACCAGTAAGATTTTCGTAAGTCTTGATACATCTTGTTTGTTCCCGGATGGATTGAGTACTTTGACATGTGCGCTTCCTTGAGAAGTAAGTTACGCACTTCACCCACTCGTGGTACCCAAACCCTTCCTTGGAAACACTTCAAGCCACGACTATCCTTTTCCAATGATTGTATTACTCCCGCCACCCTTTCACTTTTCCATTTCTCTTCCTTCGAGGCCTCCTCTTGATTCTTTCTCAAATCATCTAGTAAGCTGGTGGTTATGCTAATCTTCATCATTCGAATCTTAGGTGGTTCTCTTCTTTCCTTACGACTTAGTGCATCAGCTACCACATTTGCCTTCCCCGGATGATATAATATCTCACAGTCGTAATCTTTTAATAGTTCCATCCACCGTTGCTGTCTCATGTTCAGATCTTTCTGATCGAACAGGTATTTCAAACTCTTGTGATCAGTGAAGATCTGACACCTTGTCCCATACAAATAGTGTCTCCAAATCTTTAAAGCGAACACTACTGCAGCCAACTCCATATCATGTGTTGGGTATTTACGCTCGTGAACCTTTAACTGTCGTGAGGCATAAGCAATCACCTTACCGTTTTGCATCAAAACACACCCCAAACCTAACTTGGATGCATCACTATAAACAACAAAGCCATCATTGCCTTCTGGTAAAGATAATACTAGTGCACTGCTAAGCTTTTCCTTTAAGACGTTAAAGGCATTATCTTGCTCTGGCTTCCATTCGAACTTCACATTTTTCCTTGTCAGGGTAGTTAGCGGTGCAGCTATGCGCGAGAAGTCTTGTATAAACCGTCTATAGTATCCTGCCAACCCAAGAAAACTTCGAACTTCTAATGGGGTCCTTGGTGGTTCCCACTTTTCAATCGCCTCAATCTTTGCTGGGTCCACCTTGATACCTTGTTCGTTTACAACATGTCCCAAAAATTGGACTTCCCGAAGCCAAAACTCGCACTTTGAAAATTTGGCAAATAATTTTTCTTTCCTCAATAAACTAAGTGTTAGCCGCAGATGTTGCTCATGGTCTGCCTTACTTTTAGAGTATATCAATATGTCATCGATAAAGACGATTACAAACTTGTCTAGGTATGGCTTGCACACCTGGTTCATCAGATCCATGAATGCAGCTGGTGCATTGGTCAAACCAAATGGCATTACTAAAAACTCGAAATGACCATACCTAGTTCGAAAGGCTGTTTTCGACACATCTTCTTCTCTGACTTTCAGCTGGTGATACCCTGACCGTAAATCGATCTTTGAGAAGTAACTTGCCCCCTGGAGTTGATCGAATAGGTCATCAATTCTCGGTAATGGATACCGGTTCTTTATAGTCACCTTGTTTAACTCCCTGTAGTCAATGCACATTCGCATTGTCCCATCCTTCTTCTTGACGAATAGTACTGGTGCACCCCACGGTGAGGTACTGGGCCGAATAAAACCCTTGCCGAGCAAATCTTGCAACTGAGTCATCAACTCCTTCATTTCGGTTGGTGCTAACCGATAGGGCGCACGAGCTATCGGTGCTACTCCTGGGGTAAGATCGATTCGAAACTCCACTTGCCTATCCGGTGGCAAGCTAGTTAGGTCATCAGGGAACACATCTTGGAACTCGCGTACAACTGGTATATGTGTTATTCCAGGCTTGTCCTTCTTAGAATCGAGAACATATGCCCAATAACTTTGACACCCTTTCTTTAGATAACGAGTTGCCTTAGTCACTGATATCAAAATAGAGTCCTTAATTCGCCGATCACCGTAAATTTTTACCATTCCTTTTTCTGGCATCCAAACTTGAACAATCCTATTTTCACAATCTATAATCGCTTGGTTTTTTGACAACCAATCCATCCCTATAACAATATCAAAATCACCTAGGGCTATAGGTAATAATTTTAATGGTAGCACACTACCTTCGATTTTGATAGAGCAATCATCATATTCCTCTCTTACTACTACCCAATGATCGTCAGCAGTTTCAATTTCTAAGGCATGTTCTAGAGTCTTTGCATTTCTACCCAGGTTTTTGCAAAAAGTAGAAGACACAAAAGATCTATTTGCACCAGAATCAAATAACACCCTAGCATGAACTGAGTTTACTAGGAAAGTACCTGTCACCACATCCGGGGTCTCCTGAGCCGTCATGCGAAAAGCTCTAGCTTTTGTTCTACCAGTGTCAGCCTTTTTATCCGTCGACCGATTGTCTGTTATCCTGCCTTGATTGTTGTTACCTTTACTCTGAGGACATTCCGACTTAATGTGGTTAGGGGAACCACACCCGTAACATACCCTTCCTGTCTTACATTCTGTGGCTATGTGCCCTGGCTTACCACACTTGTAGCAAACTTTCTGATTCATGTTACACCCCCCCTTATGATAACGGTTACATTTCGGACATTGCTTTACTCCAGAGCTTTGATCAACCTTACGTTCTTGCCCTGAAGTCTTGCCTTTCTTCGAATCATTATTTGTACCCTCCCATTTTCTTTTCCCCAAAGCCCTGTCTTCACCTTGACGATTCTTCTCACGTTCACGACCTTCTGCAGCATCAACAGCAGACTGGAAAGTACCCGGTTTCTGAATTTGCACAAATTCACGGATAGCTGTTCTCAATCCCCAAATATAGCATTCCACCCTTCTTTCTTCCGTAGATACGTAAAATTCGGCAAACCTAGCCTTCTCCGTGAGCTTTGTGGTGTACTCCCTCACAGTCATATTCCCCTGCTCCAACCTTAAAAATTCTTCCTCCAACTGTTTAACCGCTGTACGAGGGCAAAATTTTTCTTTAAAAATTCTTAGGAAATCATCCCATGACATATTCTTGGCTGCCTCATGCCCCCTAACCTCCTTCACCATGCCCCACCAATGTATTGCCTCCCCTTTTAGCATTGTCGCAGCATAAATCACCTTGTCCTCATCCGCACACTTGCTAGTATCGAATGTTCCCTCAATCTCCATGATCCATGTTGATGACAAAACGGGATCAATCTCTCCGTTAAAAATGGGTGGCTTGCAGTTCATGAACGTCTTGTAACTACAACCCCGCCGATCGTGGTTGCCATGATGCCTTGTGGGTTGTGCAATACTTGGTTTACGACTCATATTTGGTGTACTGTAATCGTAGTCCTCTTCACCTCCACCCAAGTTACCTTCATACTCACCCATTATTGTTTCTCGTGCCTGAGCAATTACATCCGGTAAGGTGTCTCGAATTGCTCGAGCAATCTCATCAGCCAACTCCTCTCTAGTGATCGTGTTTGCCGCACGACCCCTTCCACGACCTCGACCTCGACCGCGGTGGGATCCAGAGCTACCATGGGCCGATTGTACAGGTATCGGTGCTGTAACAACACCTCGGCCTCTTCCTTTACCCCTTCCTCTTCCTTGGCCCCGTCCACGACTAGCATTCGGGTTCAGTGGGGTTTCTGGAACATCTCCTGGTGCTCTAACATAAGCTCCAATTGGGATGCGCTCTTCCTCCGGAGTGACCCTAGTGAACCTCCCAGATCTTCGTGAAGACATATCAACTACATATTTATGTTTATAACACAATAAGTATAACAAACATAAATTTTATTCCAAAAACTTCAAAAATAGGCATACGTCTTGTTCACATCAAGTCACTCAAGCCAACAACCAAGAGAAATAATAAAAAAAAAAAGAAACAAAAAAGACAAATCATTGCACTCCTACTTTCTAATTTTTAAAAACGATGTCATCATATTTCAATATTCTCTTTCCCTCCTTCAAGTACTTCCTTATCTTTTTAGCTTTTCGATCTCCGGGACCACTTTGAATGACCAACACCTCGGCCTGAGGTGGTTCTCTTCCAACCACCTTATCTAGTAATCCGTAAGTCGTGGCCTTGGCTTGTTTTGCCCAAGCCACAAACCCTTCCCACAACTTAGTGATAGTCAGTTTCCTTAGCTCTGACACCTCCTGTTCCAACCTTTGTATCTTGCGTTTACTTTTCATAGCAGCATCAACCCTTATTTGGTTCTCCTGTACGAGCCTTGACCTATGTTCATCTATCTCTTGAATCTTTCTTTTTAAACTGTGAATCTCGAGCTGTGCCTGTGGCATTTCATCTTTATAAAGTCGCTCCCAGTAGGTACCAGGACTAGTTGGCGTGTACTCCACATAAGGCATATGGAACGTTTCGTATCTTTGCTCCGCATGGTACTCCACGTGATTTCCCTCGGATTCCTCCTCGGGGTCTTCTTCGGGCTCCTCCTCAGGATCTTCTTCGGGCTCCTCCTCAGGATCTTTGTAACAACTCAAATTTTTCAAGCAAATTTTTATTTTTAAAACATAATTATTCCATTAAAAACAGGGCATAAATAGTATAATCATTCGGTCAATACAATTATTCAAACTCCCAAGATCATAAAACAATCTTCAGTGTGTATCGATCATGCCGGCGCCTTCCCACGGTCCTCGCTAGTACCTGAAATACATGCACGACAACTGTAAGCATAAATGCTTAGTGAGTTCCCCAATATACACTTACACACATACGCCTTTCCAGGCCCTGACCTTCCGGTCCTCATATCAACGCCTTCCGGCCCATATATAAATGCCTTCCGGCCCACATATCATACATAGCATACATAACAATTAACTTACCACATATAGCATACATATCACATAACATATCCGACCTTCCGGTCATACAGTCAAACCCTTCCGGGTACAGTATAGTGAGAAGACTCACCTCGTAAATGCTGAAACTAGCAACTCCTGAAATCACTCGTGCACAAACCAACGAGCTACAACCCTCCTATAACATTACATAACTCATTAGCACTCATATCATCTAAGTGTGACTATCCCTAAGAAGTCAGACTTAGGTCAACTCTGGTCAACGGTCAACTCGACTGGACTCGGCGAGTCCCATGGCGACTCGGCGAGTCTAGACGTCTTTCAACTTTCTGAGATTCCTTATCTGCTCGTCGAGTACCCTCCTCGACCCGACGAGTTACTCCTGGAAGAATCGCGGGGCCACCCCGACTCCACTCGCCGAGTCTGAAGAACAACTCGGCGAGTCCCAGTACATCTTCAAGCTACTCGCCGAGTCTGAAGAACAACTCGGCGAGTCCATGCCATGCAGACGAGTAACTGCTTCCTGAATCACGTATGGCCCCAAGGTATACAACCATGGGACCCTCTGGACATCTAAACATCTCATTACTGGGGGTAAAAGCGTTTGGGTAACAACATAATAACCCATCTAATCCCTAAATGGGTTTCATAAACCCTAAACTCATAGACACATCAAGATAACAGATTTTGGTCCGAGTATTACCTGAGAACGTTCCTTCTGTGTTCCCCAAACCTCAGAACTTGATCCTCCTTGATATTCCTTTGGCCAATTTCTTCTTCTTCTTGCCTAGCAAGTTCCTCCAAGTTCCAATAGCTTTCTCTCTTGCCCTAGACGTCCACAACAATTAGGATCCCTTTCAATCGATCAAAAGACTGCAAATGACGGCCTAAGAGGCGTTATATACGATTCAAACTGAACGGTTAGGGTTTCTGCTGCACAGCGTCGACTCGCCGAGTCCATGCCTGGACTCGTCGAGTCCCGTCGCGATCCCGCGACCAAGTCTGCGATCCTACTCGGCGAGTCTAGGCTCCAACTCGCCGAGTCCCCCTTTAAATCACCCCAAAAACATAATTTAATAATACCTGAGGTTCCGGGCTGTTACAATCTTCTTCGGGCTCCACCTCGGATTCCACATCCTCGTCTTCTTCATCCCGTTCAGAGAGGCTGAGTGGGGTCGTTGGTTCCAGATTGCCTTCCGAGTCAGAGAGCTCTGACTCGGCCTTCAACTTCTCGTGGGGAAGTAACCCACTAGTACCCTCAACTGACACCCCACCATCGACGATTGCCTTTCCATGATCCATAGTACCTACAAACGAGACGCATTCCAGATTAGGCGATGTACCGCTCCTCCCGTTTAAGCTTAGGCGTTTAAACAACGACTAATCTGCTTAAACCACGCTCTGATACCAACTTGTAACACCCCAAATTTCAAATATAAATATAACTTAACATAGTCCCAAAACTTCCAAAAATCAAGATTCAAATACTAAAGTAATTATTAATAATAATAGCGAAAGCAATTAGAAATTTAATTAAACACTTGGTGCGCCACGTCTTCCTCAAAACTTGTCGCCTTCTTCAAGTCTGAACCTTATCCTTTCCATTCCCGCTGCCACTTGCTACGTAATTTCCTGGGTTGCGTGCATTTAAAGATTCTAATGGGTAAGCCTAGGGCCTAGTGAGTTCGTGGTTTTCATGCATATTGACGTCAATAAAATAAAAATAATGCAACAATTTATCAATATAAATCTTTTCATTTCTTTCCACCCTTGGTGACACATTAGGGAACTACTGTCACTTTCAGGGAACGAGTCCCTCCGCCGGGCACAACAAATATGCTTACGTCTAGATAAACAGAGCGTAAGCTCTCCGCCGCGTACTAACACCTCGTACGACGACTAATAATAAGACCGTGTAAATACACCTGTTCCCTATATGTCACCCACCATTTTCACCCTTTTATATGAAATAATTCACAAAATTTCACACAAATATCCATAGCAATAACAACAGTAGCATATAATTGCAAATAATTTAGAATCAACTTTTCATGCAAACAACCACAAAATTCACACGAAACTCACCTTATTGGCTGTTAGGACTTAACCGGAGCTTGCCGCGCCACTCACACCCTACATTCCACCAACAAATATTTTCTAAGACTATAATCCTATCAAACATCCCATGCTTCCATTTTGGTTCAACCATCAACATCATTCGACCATCGTTAATTATGACACGCGTAATAACTCTTTTAGAAGATTATAATACTTCCCGTTAAAAATGCTCTAGAATAATAAATAATCAATAATTAAATAAGTGAGTGACGTTAAAATACTTGAAGGGATTATTTGTAATATCCGAAATTATTTTGAACTATATTATACCAAAGTGTAGGGCTAAAACCGAACTATGTTAAATCCTACAACTTCAAAAGAATTGGTAAGTTTATAAAACTCAGGGGTTCTATCTGAAAATTCCAGCTTCCTATATGATAGTGTAAAATAAATAGTTTTAAAAGTTGAGGGGCTAATACTGTATTTTCATATTTGAAAAGAAAATGGCATATACATCGATTTGCAAAGAGGTAATAAAAAAAATGTACAGTTTGCTTCGCTGTAATCACAATTTTTTTTCTAACCACATGAAAAAGTAAACAAATTATCAATAATATTAAACTCTTTTTTATTTCTAAAAGCTACGGCACACGTTGACCCTCCATACCCGAACTAGCTTTCTTCCTCACCCGACACTCTTGTTTTCTTCCTTTTCTGCCATTTTTATTAAACTGGAAAGCTTTGAAAAATCTTGTAAAATTTAATTGTAAAATCACCATTAAGCATCTCCACTTCTTGTTATCAATAAAATTTAACAAATAAACTCACAATCATACAAATTTCAGGGTTCATTATACCAAAAGTTTCATTCCTAAGATTTTTATCAAATTGCTATTGGTTTGATCGAATTGAGACTGTAGGTTGAACCAAAATACGTTTACCATGCATATACATCAATCTAAGCTATTATATTAAGCTTAATTCGAATAATCATACCTTAATTTCTAAGAAAACTCTGAAATCCTTCACAACCTTCTACCTCCGATTTCTTCCTCGATTCTTCACCCTTTTCGAAATTCCAATGGGGTTTCCAATTGATTTCTCAAGCTATATATATCACCTAAGTCTACAACTGGTGCAGCCCTTTCATTTGCTCAAATTTACAGCCCTAATGAAGATGACGGTTTTTGCCATTAATCCCCATAATTCTCCACTAATTACCTCATTATTCCTTGAATTTAATCCTTTTATTATGATGATATAATCTAATTACATATATATTTCTACATCTTAAATTTAAGTTATCACATAATACATCTTCAAGTTTTATGTATTCTTCTTTTTTATAATCTATGCTATGATGACTATTTGTTAATGCATATCCTATGAGGTAGGTTATTGTGAAGGGTTTATCTCCTGGATTCATGAGATCACTTCTTTCAAAGTGATGAATAAAAGATAAAACCTTATTTAATTTTGTTGATTTTAGATCTAAGGCAAATTTAGGATAAACTGAAAACATGAATTTTTGGTAAGCTAGATTTCCTCAGGCTACACCAAGAATACAATCTTGTCGATGCTTAATTCTATCATCAATCAAGGCCATTTATATTGGAGAATGAATTCCTTCTTGAAATTGAGATGTGATTGGAATTTTTACTGCTCCGATGTGGACCATTCTAATTTTAGATCTTATTTATGTAGGAATATCTTTTAGGTTACAATTTATTTGTTCTTTGGTTAATAGTGGTAGATAAACAGATAATGTAGTATATTTTATGTCGACATAAATTTCTTTTGTACTAATGAAGTAAAATATTTCATTTTTCTTTTTAACGTATTCAAAATATTAAATCTTGAATGAACGTTTCTGAATATATTTTCTTTCTTTATTTTAAGATCTGTTATCTCAATTTTTTGAAAGAAGTTCTTGTTTAATCATTAGTCTTCCTTGAAAACCATCTTCATTTTCAACGAAGCTTAACGAATGATCTGAAAGGTTGCTCTTCAGAATCTCCTGTACCTTTATTTTTTAAGGATAAATCCATAACAAGGATCTGAAGGTTGTTCGCCAGAATTAAAATCTTTATCAACAAGGTTTTCAGTTTTTCAGCAAATGACAAAATCTTTGGTAATGAATATGATGCCAATGAGAAGACCTTAATCTATAGCAAGTATAACAAAGAGATTTCTCCGGCCGATGAACAACTGTGCTTAGCCTTCCAAAACTGTGCTTAGACTTGCGGATTAGGTCGTACGCAGCGCGCACTTATGAGTAAGTGCAGTGTACTCATGCAGAATGCATGATCGCGAATAGCCAGCTAGTACGTTGGGCATACGTGTGGTACGCCTGGCGTACTAGCCCAGACTCCAAACCCTAATTCCATGGGTTGCTCCTTATATAAAGAACATTAAGTCCTCTTTTGGTTACCCTTATCATCCTCCAAACCTTCCCTAAACCCTAATCCTAAGTTTGGGTGATTGTGTGAGCCTTGCAAGTTCATTTAGGTGTTTTTGGTGCTTTTAGTTAAAGAAGGAAACTAGAGAAAAAGGAGTGGGTGTTAGCAAGCTTGTAGATCTAGAAAACTTCCCTCCCTATGCATCATTTTCATGTATAAAGTTTGTATCTTGGAAAGCATTTCATTAGATCTCCATGTTCGAATTTTTAATAGTATTGTCCCCAAAGATTAGACCTTTATGAGTTTGGGGTACTCCAGGGGTTTATAGCTGTTCTTTCATGTATTATGGGACTTGTGGATTCACAAAAATGGTTCCTTGATCATTCCTTTTGGTTCATGCATGAATAAAGTAGCTTAGAGTGCATTAGAAGCTGAAGATTTTTATATTGAGTCCTCCCTAACCATGAAAAGGCAAGGTTTTGAAAACCGGATAGGAGACTGAACCGATCGTCTTACCGGTTCGATGGTTCAGGTGGTCCAACCGGTCGGACCGGTCTCAAAAACCGGAAAAACCGGATGATGCATAATTATATTTAATTAAATAAAAAATACAAAAAACGAAAAAAATAAATATTTTTTAAAATTTCCGGTTTTGACCGGTTCAACCGGACCGGTTTTTACTGGTTCACATGAATACCGGTTTTTTAGCATTAAAGAACCGGATCCGCGACCGGTTCCCGGTTGAACCGGCCGGTCCGGTCCGGTTTTCAAAACATGGTGAAAAGGCTTAAAGCCAACAACTTTATGGATTAAGACATCGTACATTGGTCAGATATGTGGTTGGGTTGGTTGTCTTAATGGATTAAGACACTAACTTAGTGGAAATAGAGGCAAACGGAGTACGTCGGGCTTACTATTGGCTACGCACAACGTAGCTTAATACTTCCCTGATGAAAGCTGGCCCTGTTGTACACCCTGCGTAAAGATTGGTACACTCAGCGTACTCGTTGAGCGTTGGCTTTCGTTGGCTTTGACCTTTGGTCAATATTTAGGGTTTTTAGACCATGTGAAGGGTAAAATGGTCCTTTTACCCTTAGAAGGATTAGCCGTGGGATTTGGATTTGCAAGTGAGTTTTTGGACCTTAATTATTAATTAGAGTTAATTATTTTGTTATCTAGGCGGAGTGTAGATCCGAAAGTTCAGGTGCTAGATTTTCGTGTCGTAGTATCTGGTGAGTCTCCTCACTTACTCTTACCTACTTACTCTTACCTGGGTGTTAGGATAGCTGTACTTATGATAACCAACATGGTCTAGCTATTATGGTTATGTTATGCTATTTATATGTGACTGGGCCTGCTGATGCCTGATAGCTAACAGGGTTGCTGATAACCCATCGGGCGTGTTGTTAGCTCATTGGGACTGTTAATAGTTCTCAAGGTTGCTGATAACCCATAATTGTATATATATATATGTTGTGCTGTATGTGGTATCTTGGGGAACACGCTAAACTTCGTTGTCACGTCCCATTTTCACAACAAAAAATTTTCATTTTTATTTAAGGAAATCCTCCAAATTAGAAAAAAAATATTGAGAAAAGGTTTATTCCAAATACATTTATAATAATTTTAGAGTAATATTTAAAACGCGAAGTCTTCATTGCTGCTGATGAATGTGTACATTCACGCCTTCATCTTCCTGAGAAAACTGATGATACTTGTAACAATAAGCAACTGGGAAAGCACGGAGTTTAGTGAGTTTCTCCCAAAATATCCCATACGATAAAACATACAATCATGCATGTCGGGTCCAATCGACCATCAGGTTGGAATACCCCAGACCTAGTCAACCTCTGGTCTAGTCATCATTAGGATGGAATACCCCAGGTTGGAATGCCACTATACAAGCTTAGTGAGGCTGCCGATGAATGTGTATAATCACCCTCTAACTTACCCTATATTTCACTATAAATGGCCATTACGTGAAAGTTGATTTACAAGAATCACACCCAATGCTTATAGTTTTGCCAGTTTGAAGTGACAACATATTAGAATGTTTTACTAGATGAGAAATATTGTATAATGTTCGACTTAATGCATATATTCCACCGAATGCACCACTTAATAATTATAATATTCATGTAGTTGATGTTCTTGGTAATTAATAACATTAAAATTTGATAGTATTTGACAAAACAACTGTAAATGAAACTTGTTATTTTTATTTATTATTGATATGAAAAAAATATGATATTATGTTTTTAATTATTCGTGTTTTGTTGTTTATCCTTTAAGGTTAAATGAAAGAATTTGGACAAATCTCTATTCATGTTTGTTAGATTCATCTTAAAATACGACCGTTAAAAACAATTTTAAAATTGAAATATTATATAAAAATCCCTATAATAAAATTGAGACATTATACAAAATAAAAATGATTGTGTAATTATATAAAATAAACTTGATTATATAAGTATACAAAATAAAATTGAGATATTATATCACAATTCCTATAATAAAATATTTAATATTTGAAAATATAAACTAGAATTTTAGTATATCCTAGATGGTTATAAATAAAAATTTTAATAATTTCGTATATCTTTAGACCAATACTGTGAAAATTTAATATGTTATGATATCCTAGGGGTTTACTCGAAGTCAAAGTGGTTTTAAATCAGGTATCTTTAGATTCGCCTTAAAAACCATGAAGAAGAAGAATCGTTAGTTGGATACGCGAAATAAGGAAATAAAATATATTTACCGTTGCGCACATAAACCGCCTTTAGAAACCTACATATATCAGTAATCAATCTGCACTCCCTTCGATCGTTCTTCTCCAACAGCATTAGCAAGCTACCCATGATAAGTCTCTTCAAGTACCCATGTATGTCTGTATTTTGCATCTTTTAATTTTCTCTTCTGTCGATTGTCTTGTTTTTGATTCTTCTTTGACAGATTTTTTCCGAGGGTTTTCATTTTGAAAGGCTAACAGTTTCTTATACAGTTTTTTCCTACTTGAAAATTGGGGGTTTTTCCACTTCTTGGTTATCGATCAGTTTCTTGTTTTTCATCATGTTCTTCATTTTATGCATAGATAATCTTTAGAATCTTTTGGTTTTGTTTATTTGAAATAGTTTTTGATAGTCGATTGATCCTGCTCTTTAATCTTCTTAAGTTCATTGTTTGGGTTTCTTGGTCAATCATTAAGAACAAGAAGATAGAATGAATCAGAATAAATTTTTTGGGGGTTTTCCCCTTCTATCGTAGGGAGGGTTTGATGAATATTTCTGAAAATAGTTGAGAGATGTGTCTTGTTTCGTAATGCTTTGTTAGATGGCTTATATGTTCCATATAAATATATTATTTTTTGAATTTGTTCATCTACAAACGTGTTTTCTTTCTGGGTTTCTCTAGATGAGCAATTCCAAGTTATTTTTATGTGCTTTGTTGTAGGAGTAGAAATAAAGGGATATCACATATATGTAAAAGTTATTTTTCTTCAATGATATAGGTTCAGTGATTATCTCCACTAACCTGTTTATTTTGTGGATATTATATATACCTTACAGGAGACAGATTGGAGGCTGACTAATGATGATGATTTTGAAGTATCTTTGTTTCCATATTGGTCTTTATGTGCATGTTTTCTCTCTTTTATTGCAGTGTAATGATTCTGTTCTTGAAATCTGAGATTATTAACAACCTTTTGATTGTGAATCTTAAGATCATCTCATTGAGTCATATTTTGTCTCTATTTTTACATGTTTCAGATCTAGATTATCTGTTTATAACAGTGTGTAATGAAGTCTAAATTATTAACTACTGATTTGAACTTAACTTCTCTTTCTTTTCCCTTATTATGCAAGCTTTTGTGTGGTAACCTTTTTATAGTTTCCAGTTAAATGTTTTTCCTTTTCGAGTTCTTTCTGTGTTGCTCATATATGTTTGTAGACTATTTTCACGTGTTTAGGTTATTAATTATCTTTATTTTGTTGGCTAAGCTTTTAATGTATTCTGTTGTTGTTTAAAAGATAAAGGGACATCAGTGTCACTTGTAGTTTTTACTAGTTTCCAGTTAAATGCTTATATGAATCATGAGTAGTGTGGTCAGGAATTTCTTTCTTTGATGCTATGGTTTTTTTTCCAACTGATTGTGTGTTCTACACTATTTAATTAGTACCATATTCATGCTATGGAATGTATATTTAGTGTTTCTTTTTGGCTTAATGGGTTAAGCACTTAATCTGGAGAGCTATATGACTGTTTCTATTTTGAATCTTATGATGACTAAATGTTTTTTACTCATATTTAGTTCTCATCAAGTCTTCATTCAGACCCTCGATTCATAGCAGTGAGTGTAGATTGTGTGCCTTTTGAATATTAATATTAAGAGCATCACATTCTTTTTCTACAGTTCCTATGGTGGCAACAAATGCATGTATGGATCCAAAGATTCAATTCTTTGTTTATCATATGTTGTTTTTCATCTGTCACTTGTCTTGTTCTTGGTTCTTCTTTGATGGGTTTATTTGAAGGGTTTTGATTTTTGAATGACAGAGGTTCCTTATACAATTCTTTCCAACTTGAAAATTAAGGTCATTGAGTTTCTTGGTTATCGGGTTCTTTTTTTTTTCGTCATGTTCTTCATTTTATACAGAGATATCAGTATGGCTTATATAACAAATATTTTTCTTTAATGATTATCTCCATTAACTTGTTTATTTTGTGGATATATACCTTACAGGATAACTAATGATGATGATTTTGAAGTATCATCTTTTCTATAATGGTCTTTATGTGTTTCCTTTTTTATTTTTTTGGTTTCTGGTTGAAAGTTGGGGAGTTCTCTTCCATTTTGGTGAGATGTTTTCTCAATGTGGATATTCCATTCAAGTAGGTGTCTGATTTCAGCTCTTTCTTTCTCTCTTTTATTGCAGTGCAATGATCCTGTTCTTAGAATCTAAGATCCTCTCATCTTTTTTTTTTTCTTTTTTTTTTCTATAGTTGCTATGATGACACCAAATGTACATCTGTTTACTTAGATTCAGTTCTTTTCAATTCTTGCATGCTGGTAAATTACAATTGAGTTAGGTTGTCCTTTCTTATTAGTAAGTAACCTTTTGATTTGACCTTAAATTCACTTGTTTCCCTTCTTTTTTGGGTCTCTTTATAAGGTTTTATGTGCTCACCTTTTTTTTTTTTTTTTGCAGTTGCTATAGAGGCCCCACCCAAAGTCAATGGATGTTTACTCAGAATCCATTCCTGTGATGGTGGTAAATTGCAATTAATTAAGCTTGTTTGCCTTTTCTTATTCACCTTCATATTCATACTCCTAGGCATCCTTCATATTCACAACATTCTGTGCTTGAAATCTATATCATCGACCTTTTGTTTGTAAATCTAAAGATTGATTATGTTCTTGTCAACTCTTGCACAGTGGTAAATTTCATTTTAGCTGGTTTGTCTTTTCTTTTTCACCTGAACTTTTTTTCACTTACTTAATGCACACATATTTACTCTGATTTGGTTCTTGTCAACTCATACATGATGTTAAATTGCAACTGAGATATCCCTTAAATCCATGTAAAATGACTATTTCACCCACATTTTTGTATTTTTACTAATTCTTCTGTACATGAACTCACAACAATGAACTTTGAATCAAATGGTCTTTTCTATCTTGCTCCTATTTGTTGGTTGAATCTTTCTAATCTCTAATGGTATGGGCTTTCCAGGCTATTTGCAGGAAGGACATTATGTTCAAAACAACTCGACTAATAGCCTGAATATGATGTCCCTCTTGTAGACTATTTTCATGTGTTTAGGTACCACTTTCAGGTATATATTATTCATCTTTTTATTTTGTTGGCTAAACTTTTAATTAATGTATGTATTCTGTTGTGGTTTGAAAGATAAAGGGATATATCAGTGTCACTTATATGAGTTTTACTTCTGTTCATAAATATTAATTCTCTGATTTGTAGTTTTTACTGTAATGAGGAAAAGTTCAACTCTGTCTAATTGTTCTGGTTTTCCTCGATGAGAAATGAAGGAGCTTTTTACATTGTTTAATTAAAAATGATATCATTAACCTTTTCCTTTTGATATTAATATTAAGATCATCTCATCTTTTTTCTACAGTTGTGATGATGCATGGTGACACAAAATGCATGTACGTTTACTCACTCAGATTCAGTTCTTGTCAACTCCTGTACGTTGCTAAGTTGCAATCTAGAGGGAAATTGTCAGAAAAGTCCCAATATTTTCGGAAAAGTTACATTTTAGTCCCAATTTATTTTTTTTGAACAGACAAGTCCCGGTTAGTTGATTTTACATGGTAATATGTCATTTCCTGTTAAAAGAAAAAAAGGACTTTTTTGTTAATTTGAGCCAAAATGAAATAATCGGGGCTTTTATGTTAAAAAAAATTAGGACTTAACTGTAACGTTTCCGTAAATATTGGGACTTTTCTGACAATTTCCCTCTAGATTATTAATCTTTTTGTTTATGAATCATAAGATCATATTAATGTCAAAATTTTCTACTCATATTTAGTTATTTGAAGCTATGGATATGGTGATTTTTCTGATGCTCTCTCTGTATGTGGATATATACCTTACAGGAGACAGATGGGAGTCTGACTAAATCTAATGAATTTAAAGCATCTTCTTTTCTATAATGGTCTTAATTTGTTTTGCTTTTTTGGGTTTCTGGTTGAAAGTTGTGGAGCACAAGCATGAGACTTCTCCTTCCATTATGGTGGGATATTTTCTCAATGTGGATGTGTCTGATTTCAGCTCTCTTTCTCTCCTTTATTGCAGTGTACTGATTCTGTTATTGAATCATAAGATCATCTGAGCTTTTCATATAGTTGCTATGATGACTAAATGCCGCTATGTTTTACTCATATTTACTTCTCATCAACTCTCTATTCGGACACTCGGTTCATAGCAGTGTCTGTAGATTATTCAAATTTTAGTTTTGAATCTTAAAATAGGTGGAAAAAGAAATATTAAATTAGGATTAGAACTTAAAAATTAATGTCTTCCAAAGTTAGAAGCTTTTTTTTTGTCTTCCGGAAAAAGATGTCAAAAAGATCTTTTTATATATCCTTTGTCTTCTGAAAAGCAAACAGTCTTTTTCACAAATGTCTTTCCTCCCGTAGACATAAGAGGTCAAAAAGAGCTTTTGGCAGAAAACAAACACCACTTTAGATTATATCAACCTTTTAGTTTTGAATCTTAGAATCATCTTATTCTTGTTCTACAGTTTCTATGGTGGCAACAAATGCATGTTTGTCCTTTCTTATTCACCTATTTTTCTTTCCATTATCTTCAGATGCCTGGGGTCTTTTTCTTTAGTTCATGACTTTTTTTTTCCCCCATTATTAACCTTTGTCCCATTTGTTTCACACATGTTTATCCTTGATTTTCTTTTAAATTAGTTTGTTTGTGTCTCATGTCAAGAGAGAGAGAGGGCTTATTTGAATGGCTTTACTATCCTATGTTAGTATATGTAATGAACTTTTACCATTCTATATAACTGAGAATAAATTTATGAAAGCTTAATTGATTATGAATCTTAAGATCGTCTCATCTTTTTTCTGTTGTTGATATGGTGGCACCAAATGTTTTATTCATAGTTTTTCTCTGGTTGTGGAATTAGCAATATCCCTCTTCTTTTAACCTAAATCAGTTATCTGTATGATCTCAGAGGAATCGACTACAGATTGTTAATATTGTTCATTTTACTCTGTTTGTGTGTATGTGTGCTTATAGTCTATGGATCAGGAACTGTAGGTTGCTTGATTATATGAAATATGAATATAATGGTGTTTATGTGAATGATGATTTGTGGGTTTACTCAAAGTGTGTATAAGGAGGTGCTTTAATCACTCCTGAAAGTCATGCTTTTAGCCCATTGCCTGATTGGTATGTTGATTTCAAGAATCTGTCTTTTTGTTTTAACTTTTTTTTCTCTAATAGGTTATTTCTAAGCTTCTCGTGAAGAATAATTTGATAGGAGCAACACAACTGGGGAGCACATACATGTTATTATGTATATAGCAAAAATGCAAGGTTGAGAGGTATTGATGTTTTTAATTATAAGAAATTTCTTTTGAATGGTAGTTTGATTTGAGTGATGTTTATATTTGTGGTTCAAGGTTTGGTTTGGGAATATCCCTCAATAGTTGGATTTGTAGGTAGGTAGGTAGACTTTATTGTCTTTTTTGTCCCACAAAATGATAAAGTTTTAACATCAAGATAAGTTTTCCCATATTTTAAAAACATTATTTTACCTCTTTTTTTACTATTAAAGTTTTTGATTTCCATATCTGGTATTCCATCTACATATGAATTTCTCAGTATAAAGGAATGTCTATACTTTTTAAAATGTAATTTTTTTAAATCTTAAAAGTCTTGACAAAACTACTATAGGTGGTAAGTCACATTTCATTAGTAGACTTGGATGAAGGAAACACTTGTTTATCTTATGATAAATGCAATAAATGACAATGTACTTTCATTGATTTGTTTATTATAGCATCAGTCTTCCTATTACAACATGGCACTTTGAAATACTTACCCAGTTATAGCAATATCTTACAAATACAAAACAATTTTTACTGTTATTAATTATAATAAGGCATATTTTTCAAAGTATAATGCCCTACTAAATAAGAAAAATATCAATCCTTTAATTGAAAATACAATGTTATGAACTTATAATCGAAGGTAAGATGCTACAATACACAAGTTCAATTCATGAAAGCATTTAGCTATTTGCTTGAACTGAACATTATTGTGTTTTTACTTACAGTCCTCTTCCTTTTGATCATTGATAATACTGATAATGAATTTCTTTTCCTCTCTTTGTTTCATGCGTTAATATGATCTTGAATTCCAGTTTTTGTTTCTTGTTATACAACCTTAATTAATGTGGTGTGGTTTAGGTTGTTTGCTCTTTCCTCTTCCTTTTGATCATTTATAATAAATAATAATACATCAGTCAGCATTGTTAGTTTTTATTCATTGTACCTCAAGAGTCAAGAGCAATGCAATTTTTCTTAAATATTCAGGAGGATATAATGCTAGAATTTAAGGGGCACAAATAGGTGACTTCTCTTCTCTTCTATTAATTGCAATTGAGATCTTTTTCCTTTTTTATTCACCTACTTCTCTTCCATCCTCTTGCGATTTCTTTAGTTAATGACTTTTTCTTTTATTAATCTTTTCATTATGAATCTTAATTATATCTAATTTATTTATACTTTTGCTATAGCGGAGGGAAATACACATATATGTGTTTACTGAAAGCCAGTTCTTTTCAACCTTTGCTTTTGTGGTAAATTGTTGTTTGTCCATTCTTATTATTTACCCCCCTTTATTCATGTTCATGTGCATCCTATCTTATAGATTTTACATTTTTTTTATAAAACTTTCAAATGTTTCCTTAAACATGTATCATATTTTACTATATCAAGTCATTTTCTTTTGAAAAATCAACCCAATTAAAGCATTGCACTATTCGCTTTTCGCATTTTAACTTTCAAAAAATTTCTTATTGAGGTATTTCACTTTTAAAAAATCTATAAATTCTTTTTTTGATTATTATTATGGTTTTGATGTATGTAATATGTTCATGGACTTCTTCTTTTTTTTCTCTAGATTATGCTATTTAGGTTTGGAGATAGAATTTAGGTTTTCTTGTCTGGAAACGAGTTTACTTTCTTTTTAATCTGAAAAATGTAATCAAGAATTTCAACAACTCTATTATTGATAACATAATGGAGCCTTTTTAGGTTGTTTAATTGTTGCTGAAGCAAAATCAAATAGCAGTGTAATTAACTTTTCCCTTTCTATTTTACAGCTTTTAAGTCCTTAATCTTATGCTAGTTTTAGTTAACTTTTCCCTTTCAAATAGCAGTGTAATTAACTTGTCCCTTTCGATTCCATGTTTGTTAATTTTAGTTTTTTTTTTTCATTGTACCTCAGGAGCAATGCAATTTTAATTTAGTATTCAGGAGATGATGCTAAAATTTAGGGGGCACAAACATGTGACTTACCTGCTCTCTCTGTTCATATCTCTATTCAGTGATATGTTTTTGCAATTATAAATTTATATTAATAAAACCTTATAAGACACTTAAATTACACAAATTTTATAACACTTGTTTTCGGATTGTTTTTCTTGCACTTTTTATCCTTTTTGGATTTGGTCTTTGGGCTTCATGCCGCCCATGTAAAATGACTATTTTGCCCACATTTTTTATATTTTTACTAACTCTGTACAAGAACTCATGCAATCACAACAATGGACAGAAACTCACAACCAATGACTTGTTTGAAGGAGGTCAAAGATCAGATGTTATGAAAGGTTTTAAAGCTCAAAGGTATGTAATTTTCCATTCAACAAAATTGAGAGTTATTTATCTGATGCAGAATTGATTATTTTAAAGGCCACAATAATTTAATTTTTGGGTTTGCCCATTACTGTTATTGATGAGGTGCCACCTAAGAGAACTGTAAACAAAATAAAAATCAACATTTAACATTTCCTGTTAGGTGAAAGAAGTAACTGTATGTTGAATATTAGAATATGACTATCCTACCTTTCATGTGCAGAAACATGATCATGTTTACAAATCATTATGTGGATATCTTGAACATGTGTAGAAATTAAAGAGCACAAGGGTATCAAGGAAGTCTATGATGAGGTAAACTTCTCTAAGCTTTTCTTTTCTTTGATGGTTCCATTTTTTATCCTTTCTATTATGAGTCTTAAGATCATATCACCTCGTTTTTATAACATCGTGCATTTTAGTTTTCTTTCAGTTACAACATTATAACTTTTAAATTTAGCCTGTCAAGGCATTTTACTTTTAAAAATCTATCGTATTTTTCAAAATGAGTTATTTTATTTTGACAAACTACCAATTCTTTATGATGACATTTACTATACTTTTTTGGAAAGTGAGGGTAATAGGTCATTTATTCTCATTCAGAAAGAAACATGCTTTATCTATACAGTATTTTTCTCCATACAAACCATTTCACCCATTCAGCCACTTTACCATGTCTGTATTTTTTAAATTTATTTGGATTTTGTTTATTGTTGATAACAGTCTTTTGGTGAACATGGAGATTGTTTAAGTTGTTGTAGAAGCAAATCCTAAAGAATGAACTTTTTCCTTTATTAGCTCTTTAATTTTGTTATGAATCTTAATATCACATCTTGTTTTTTTTGAAGGGTTTTGATTTTTGAATGTCAGAGGTTCCTTATATAATTCTTTCCAACTTGAAAATTAAGGTCATTGAGTTTCTTGGTTATCGGTTTCTTGTTTTTCATCATGTTCTTCATTTTATACAGAGATAATCTTTTAATTTTTTGGTTTTATTTATTTGTAATATATTTGCTACTCTCTATTCTTTTTAAGTTCATTGTTTGAGTTTCTTTGTCAATCATTTAGAATAAAGAAGATACATAATGAAACATAGTGATTTGATTTGAGTGATGTTTGTATTTGTGGTTCAAGGTTTGGTTTGGGAATATCCCTCAATAGTTGGATTTGTCATGAATTGTATTTGTAGGTGAACTTTATTGTCCCACAAAATGATAAAGTTTTAACATCAAGATAAGTTTCATAAAACCTATATAATAAGCCCATATTTTAAAAACATTATTTTACCTCTTTTTTTTACTATTAAAGTTTTTGATTTCCATATCTGGTATTCCATCTACATATGAGTTCCTCAATCTAAAGGAATGTCTATACTTATTAAAGTGTGTTTTTTTAACTCAAAAGTCTTGACAAAACTACTATGGCTATAAGTTTCATGGTGAAAACTGTTTCTTCTTTTGTTTCTTGTTATACAACCTTAATTAATGTGGTGTGGTTTAGGTTGTTTGCTCTTTCCTCTTCCTTTTGATTTTTAACCGTTCTATTAAGATCATATCACCTCGTTTTTAATAGTTTCTATGATGACTAAATGCATGTATGCTCTACTCATATTTAGTCTTCTCATCAACTCTTTATTCAGACACTCGATTCATAGCAGTGTATAGATTATTATATTAAACTTTTGATTTTTAAGCTTAAGAGCATCTCGTGAATGAATGGTGGAAAATTGCAATTGAGATAGATGGTTTTTTCCTTTCTTATTCACCTACTTGTCTTCCATCCTCTTGAGATGCTTGGGGTCTTTTTCTTTATTTAATGAAAATTTCCATTATTAACCTTTTCATTATGAATCTTAACAACATCTAATTTATTTATACAGAGTCTATAGTGGAGGAAAACACACATATATGCTCACTGAAAGTCAGTTCTTGTCAACTCATGCTTGCTGGTAAATTGCAGTTTGTCTGGTTTGTCCATTCTTATTTACCCTTATTTTATATATTTTACATTTTTTTTTCCTTCAAATTAATCTTCTTTAAATGGTTTATGATCCAATCCCATATTAATATATCTTCATTTGCTTAATAACCTTTTAGATTTGTTCACGAGTAAGCAAGCCCAAAAAATTTATCTTCAACCCATGTCTATGTATTTCATATAAGGCTTTTTGCTTTTAAAAATCTATCATATTTTTCAACATGAAGGCATTTTCTTTTGAAAAATCAAACCAAACATGACATCATATCTTCATTTTTTACATAATAAGCACACTTCCCTTTAAAAACTCAACCCATTTATAGCATTGCACTTTTTAGTTTTATTTGTGTTAAAACGTTGCAACTCTCAATGCATTTTACTTTGGAAAATATTCATCTTTTTCTATGGTTGCTATACCAAATGTACATCATCTGTTTACTTAGATTCAGTTCTTGTCAACTCTTGAATACTGGTAAATTACAATTCAGTTCTTGGAATTTAAGATTATAAGTAACCTTTTGATTTGACCTTGTTTTCCCTTCTTTTTTCGGGTCTCTCTATAAAGTTTTATGTGCTCACATATTTAATAGTTTTTACTAGTTTCCAGTTTATTATTTTCCCTTTTTGAGTTCTTTCCATGACCTTGTTTATGTTGTTATACATGAGCTATGCAGTAATATATCTGCCTTCTTATCTGGAGATGGAAATTGTTCACTTCTCTTGAATGTGTATCATTTTTCTCGAAATCTTGATTGTTAAACTTTTAATTATGAATGCTAAGATCATTTGTGCTTTTTTCTTCAATGCATGTGGAGTTTGTTCTTGTCGATTCATAAATGGTGTTAAATTGCAATTGAGATAGTTTGTTGTTTCTTATTCGCCCACTCTATTCATTTTACTTGCATCCTATCTATGAAGCAGTGCATTGAACTTTTATCATTTTGCATTTAGGAATTTTTATTAATAACCTCATTGTTAGTGTTTGATAACATCTCATTGTTTTTCAAACAGTTTTTTTTTCTTCAGTCCAATTGATTATGAAGCTTGATAACAACTCATCGTTTTTCTGTGGTTATAAATTATTAACCTTTTGATTCTGAATCATGTATGTTTACTCATGTTGAGTTCTTGTTAACTCTTGCATTGTGTTATCCTATCTATTCCATATTAATATATTTTCATTTGTTTAATAACCTTTTGGATTTGTTCATTAGGAAAGGTAGCCCAAGTGTGTGTTCTTCAACCTTAGGAATCCTATCTAGTTATGTACCTATGGTGGAACCTAATAATACATGCATTCATGTTTACTTTGATTTGGTTCTTTTCAACTCATTTGTGGTGCAAAATTGCAATTGAGATGTTTGTTGGTTGTTTCTTATTCGTATTATTTGCCCAGTCTATGATAGCATTGCAAATGAATTTTTTCCATTTTGCACTTGAAATATATATTATTTCATAACTCATCTTTATCTTTTATAATTACTTTTTTATAACTTTTATTCTTATTATATAGTGGGTATCCTTAGCATGTTTATTACATTTTGCTTCTAGTTAATACATTTTACTTGTTTATCTGTTAAATGTGTTGTCCTTATAGAGTTCTTAAGGGGGTAGTAGATGGGGAACTACATGATATTTTGATCTAGAAAATCATAGAAATAACTATTCTATTACTCCACTGTTTTCAAAGTGATACATTGGCATTTTACTTTTAAAAATCTATCGAATTTTTCATTATTAAGGCATTTTTTTTTTGAAAAATCTACCTAGAAACAATAGCATTGTACTTTCTTTTTTATATAATAAGCATATTTCCCTGTAAAAAATGATCCCACTTGTATCATTGCACGTTACAGTTTTATTTGTGTTAAAAACATTGTAACTTTCAAGTATTTTCTTCTCTAAGGCATTTTATTTTGAAAATCATATCATTTTTTTCTTATCAAGGCATTTTACTTTGAAAATTCAACCAATTTATCTTTATGTACTTTGTTGTTGGGGTAGAAATTTAATAAGGGGATAAATGGGTATCACATTTATTTTTATCTCCATTAACTTGTCTATTTTGTGGATATATATACGGAAGAGAGGAGTTAGGTTTTGATTGTTAGAGAAGTCATTTCGTTGGGAGAGATCTGAATGATAGAAGTTGTAATGTAATTTTTTGTGTTGTAGATCTAAAGTAGAGCATATAAATATAAGAGTATTCACCTTTTGATTATAAATCTAAAGATTGCCTCATGCTCATATATTATTATATTCCTGTCAACTCTTGCATGGTGGTAAATTAATTGCAAGTGAGCTGGATCTTTTTTCAACTCTTGGATGATGGTAAATTGTATCCTATCTATTTATAGAAATGTAATAAATTATGTTATTGAAATCTTCTTAATTAATTGTTAAACTTTTGATTATGAATCCTAAGATCATATGAACTCTTTCCTACAATTGCTATTGTGGCATCTAATGCATCTATAGTATATGTATACTCACATTCATTTCTATGCATGATGGTATGTATGTATATTCAGTATTTGCCTTCTTATTTTGGAGATAATATAAGTTGTTTATATATCTCTTGTTAATGTTTTTTGGTAATGATGAAGTCTACCTCTTATAGTGACTTTCTTTTGGTTTTCCGTTTAATTTTTTGGTGAAGCAAAAAAAGCACGTGTAATGAACTTTCACCATTCTATGATTGAAAGAGTTCTTGTCAGATTAGTTATTTTTCAACTATCACACATTTTCGTTAGTTGATTGATGATATTCACCAAAGTGCTAATTACTTGTAATTTATTATAATTTTCTTTTTGGGTTTCTCTAGACAAAACTTGTATTCCAATGCTTCCTATCTGTTTATAGCAGTGTAATGGAATCTAAATTATTAACTACTGATTTGAACTTAAGTTCACTTTTTTTTCCCTCTTAGTTTTTACTAGTTTTCAGTTAAATGTTTTTTCCTTTTTGAGTTCTGGTAAACTCATGGTTTTTTTTACATGCAGGATTTTTTTGGTACTCCTAGTCATTATATCTATTTATAGCAATGTTATGAACTTTCTTCATTTTCCAATTGAGCATTTATAGATTCTTAAACTTTCATCTTTTTTCTGCAGTTGCCACAGAGGCCCCAAAGTCCATGCATGTTTACTCAGATTCCACTCTTGTCAACTCTTGCATGCATCCTGCATATTTAAATCATTCTAATCAACTTTCACCATTCTGTGCTTCATATCTATATCATATTATCAACCTTTTAATTGTAAATCTAAACATATTGCCTCATGCACAGGTTAGGTTATCTTCTTGTCAACTCTTGCAATTGAGCTTTTTGTCTTTTTTTTTTCCACCTATCTTTAGGCATCCGATCTGTTTATAACAGACTAGTGAAGTTTCACCATTATGTTATTGAAACTTTTAATTTTGGATCATCCTATGAGTTTATCATTTTGCACTTAATGCATGTATATTTACTCTTATGTGTTTTGCTTTTTTGGGTTTGTGGTTGAAAGTTGTGGAGCACAAGCATGAGAGTTCTCTTCCATTTTGGTGAGATGCTTTCTCTCTTTTATTGCAGTGTAATGATTCTGTAAGTCAGTTTTATGGCGAAGCAGCCAAAATATAGTAATGTTGTGAACTTTCATGATTCTATATTTTAATTATATATACCTTTTGTACAGATCCTAAGATAGTTACATTGTTTTTCTACAGGAGAAGGAAAGCTTTGTGAATTATCCTGATGTAGTAAGTTTAATAATATATAGTAAGGGTATCTTGGTCATAAGTCTTAGTAAGTCAGTTTTATTCAAACAGTAAGGGTATCTTTCCATCGTCTTTAGATGCCTGGGGTCTTATTTTAATTATTTATTTCATTATTAACCTTTGTCCCATTTGTTTCACACATGTTTATCCTTGATTTTCTTTTAAATTAGTTTGTTTGTGTCTCATGTCAAGAGAGAGAGAGAGAGAGAGGGCTTATTTGAATGGCTTTACTATCCTATGTTAGTATATGTAATGAACTTTTACCATTCTATATATAACTGAGAATAAATTTATAAAAGCTTAATTGATTATGAATCTTAAGATCATCTCATCTTTTTTCTGTTGTTGATATGGTGGCACCAAATGTTTTATTCATATTCATAGCTCCATGAACCATTTGAGCCATACTTTTTCTCTGGTTGTGGAATTAGCAATTTCCCTCTTCTTTTAACCTAACTTAAGACTTGTACTCTAAATTTTTAAGAACCATCTAAATCAGTGCACTGTATAATCTCAGAGGAATCGACTACAGATTGTTAATATTGTTCATTTTACTCTGTTTGTGTGTATGTGTGCTTATAGTCTATGGATCAGGAACTGTAGGTTACTTGATTATATGAAATATGAATATAATGGTGTTTATGTGAATGATGATTTGTGGGTTTACTCAAAGTGTGTATAAGGAGGTGCTTTAATGACTCCTGAAAGTCATGCTTTTAGCCCATTGCCTGATTGGTATGTTGAATTTCAAGAATCTGTCTTTTTGTTTTAACTTTTTTTTTTTCTCTAATAGGTTATTTGTAAGCTTCTCATGAAAAATAATTTGATAGGAGCAACACACTGGGGAGCACATGTTATTATGTATATAGCAAAAATGCAAGGTTCATTTATATGTTTCTTTGTGATTATTAATTCAGTAATGCTCAATGATCAAAATGATTGGTTTCATTTGTGCAGAAAGTTCAAAATCAGGGATTCCTATCCTATCCTCCAAAGCATGTTGAGAGAAACACTTCTTTTTTCCTTCACTGAAGATGAAGGAAACACTTGTTTATCTTATGATAAATGCAATAAATGACAATGTACTTTCATTGATTTGTTTATTATAGCATCATTCTTCCTATTACAACATGGCACTTTGAAATACTTACCCAGTTATAGCAATATCTTACAAATACAAAACAAATTTTACTGTTATTAATTATAATAAGGCATATTTTTCAAAGTATAATGCCCTACTAAATAAGAAAAATATCAATCCTTTAATTGAAAATACAATGTTATGAACTTATAATCGAAGGTAAGATGCTACAATACACAAGTTCAATTCATGAAAGCATTTAGCTATTTGCTTGAACTGAACATTATTGTGTTTCTACTTACAGTCCTCTTCCTTTTGATCATTGATAATACTGATAATGAATTTCTTTTCCTCTCTTTGTTTTATGCATTAATATGATCTTGAATTCCAGTTTTTGTTTCTTGTTATACAACCTTAATTAATGTGGTGTGGTTTAGGTTGTTTGCTCATTCCTCTTCTTTTTGATCATTTATCATACATCAGTCAGCATTGTTAGTTTATGTGCCTCATAGTTGGTGATTTCAGATTTATCCAGTGTACCTCAAGAGTCAAGAGCAATGCAATTTTTCTTAAATATTCAGGAGGACATAATGCTAGAATTTAAGGGGCACAAATAGGTGACTTCTCTTCTCCTCTATTAATTAATGATTTCTATAATACTATGGCGTCTTTCCTTTTTTGTATCCTTATATAGCATGTTTAATTAAGTTTGTGGAGCTGGTTTTTTTACTAATTGGTGAACTTTGAAGCATAATTGGCACCATTTTTATACTTTTACTAATTCTATGTTTGAAGTTATTAACTTTCACAATGGAGCTGGTTTTTTTCTACAGTTACATGGTGTTAAATTGCAATTGAGATAGTTTGTTGTTTCTTATTCACCCACTCTATTCAATTTACTACCATCCTATCAACTTTTATCATTTTTGTACTTAGAAATTTATATCAATAGCCTTATACTACTAAATTACAAATTTTGTCCCTATTATATAACCACTTGTTTTTTTTTAACGCTTCATGCTGCCTAAAGGTAGCCATTAAATCCATGTAAAATGACTATTTTGCCCACATTTTTATATTTTTAACAAGAACTCAGTCACAACAATGAACTTTGAAGCAAATGATTTTTACTTCTCATGAGGTGTGTAGTATGTACACTGTTTTTTTTTCCAACTATTTGTCTGTTGTACACTATTTAGTAGTATATTTCTCTTGTATGTGTATCGATTTTACTTGCTTTGAATTCCTTTCATCTTTTTAATATTTTTTCCAGTGATGTGGAAGTTCAACTCTGTTGCTGACTTTTTCTTCTTGTTTTCCGCGACAACAAAGGAGATTTTTTATGTTGTTTAATCGTTTGATGAAATATATATAAGTGTAATGAACTTTCACTATTCTACAATTAAAAACAATATTATTAACCTTTAGATTATAAATATTAAGTCCATCTCATTTTTCCTACAGTTGTGATTGTGGCACAAAGTGCATGTATGTTTACTCACTCAGATTCAGTTGTTGATAATTGTCGATTCCATGATTGTTGATTTTAGTTTTTTTTTTTTTTTTTCATTGTACCCCAGGAGCAATGCAATTTTAATTTAGTATTCAGGAGATGATGCTAAAATTTAGGGGGCACAAACATGTGACTTACCTGCTCTCTCTGTTCATATCTCTTTTTAGTAGTATCTTCTTTGCAATTAGAAATTTATATTAATAAAACCTTATAAGACTCGTAAATTACACAAATTTTATAACACTGTTTTCGGATTGTTTTTCTTGCACTTTTTATCCTTTTTGGATTTGGTCTTTGGGCTTCATGCCGCCCATGTAAAATGACTATTTTGCCCACATTTTTTATATTTTTACTAACTCTGTACAAGAACTCATGCAATCACAACAATGGACAGAAACTCACAACCAATGACTTGTTTGAAGGAGGTCAAAGATCAGATGTTATGAAAGGTTTGTGTTCCAATATCATCTCAAGAGTGTCAATCCATGTTCATGAATGCCATTCACTTCTAATATTCCAATCATCATGTAATTATTAATACATTTCCCAAAATGCCCTTATGGCCAATAACTCCATTTATCCATCTAGGAATCAAGAAACACCTTATGTTTTGAATTATAATAATTATGATAGTATCCATTCATGATTATGAATTTCTTTTACTCATCAATTGCTCAACTAGAAAGGAGTCCATTGGTTTCGTCATATTGTCCTCAAATGCATTTCAATCCTAACTTATACACGATTCTACCATCATTGATGTGTTTTAGTATTCCAATTGTAGATTTCTAGGGTTCATGAGGGTTTTCACCGCAAATACTCAAATCCATCAATGGGACGATTGGATTGAGATTGGGATCATCAAAACAAATCAGGGAGGTTAGAAAAACAAACCCTAACAATCCTAACAAGCTAAAATCGACATTGGGGTTAGAACCACTCCACAAATCCGAATTCTAAGCTAAATGATGAGAATATTTTACCTTTTAAGCCTTCATTCCTTCTCTCCGTTGTTTGATTGTTTCATTCTTCACTTGGATCGAACCTTAGATGGAAAGGAAAAGAAAATCACCATTTGAAGATCTCTAGCATGCTCAATACGTAACTGGAAGAGAAATGAAAGGAGTGTTCATCTTATTTCCCACTTGCTCACATTTGGTCCCTCAGGTTTACTTGTTTTTGCCAAAATTCACCAAACCTTAATATTTGTCATTTCAACTTAAGTTTTGACACAATAAGTCCTCGTCCATCCATTATAAAACTTTATTATTCCATTCCATTAATTGAGTCAGCCCTTTGGTCAACTTACTTTGCCAGTTTGACACTTTTGGTCCTCGAACTTTTAAAATGTCATTATTTTCACTTTTAACCTTCTAAGCATTATATCAACTAATGTTATAATTATCCCTTGATGCTTTAACTATACAAATCATCTTTCCTTTATTCACTTCATTAATTTAAAAAACCAATCTTGAATTTTAGGATGTTACATTATCTTTAGTCTTGGACTTGCATACTCAATATGGGAGACGAAAATCACAAAGATCCTCCTTATTTGCGATGAGCTAGATGAACCCATCGTATTTTCTTCTCCGGCTTTGGCTAGGGTTGGAATAGTTTTGGTCAATTTTGGGGGTTTTGTTCGTGTTATACCACATATGACTCTTTTTAATGATTGTCCATGTAGGTAGTCACATGAGAAATATTGAATCAACTGTTAATAGTGATTGAATGTGTACAATATATACAAATTGAAGGGGTAAATATTGACAAAAAAAAAATCCAGTGACTTAATGTATACAAATTGAAAAATATCTTAACATTTTAATTTTTTTCCCTTTAATTAATTTAACAAATCTTCAAGAGGCTAGTAAAGGGTTGTGCTATAAGTACCCCTCCTTCACTCACATATAGTGTCACATCAGGGGGTGCACAAACACTATTACACTCACATGTAAGGGGTATACAACATTGGGTGGGGGTACGTATAGAAATTGCCCTAATAGAAACTGTGGAAAAAAGGGTAATGCTATAAGTACCTCCCTTATTTTCCAATTCCACCCGCTATGTGTTTTTTTTGTCTTTTGTTGTTTTTTCTTTTGTTTTTGTTTTTGGTTTTTTTTGTTTTTTCCCTATTTTGTTTTTTGTTGTTTTTAATTCTTCTTTGTTTTATATTTTAATCTTATTATTATTACTATTATTATTATTATTATTATTATTATTATTATTATTATTATTATTATAAATTTCGATAACCATATAAAATTCAGACAATATTTTAAAATTCGAATGACATTTTAAATTTGGACGACATTATAAATTCAGACGACATTATAAAATTCAAATGACTATATAAAATGGAATAAAAACATAGTTTGTCTTTATTTATCACATATATTAATTGGTTCGATATTACAATTGTGTGGTGTGTTATGCGGATTGAAAGCATTTAGTCGAACACTATACAATGTTTCCCATGTAACCAAATATTCTGATCTATATGTACGGAGAAGCCTGGAAAAAACATCAGACATTGGATATGCTCCCCGTAAATCAAACATTACATAATGGTTAGGGTGAACGTGGGTGATAACAACATATGCAGGATTTGGTATGTTTTGTGGGCCATATTAATGTAGGAACCATGTTGAAGAACCTTGCTTGCTTAGATAAACAACGATAACACCATATCTGTTAGCAATGAGTATAGCAGTGTCTGGCATAACCAACCAATACTCCAATACTGCAAAGCCCAATCCAGAGTAATTCAACGAGTGACTTATGCGATTTAAAAAACCAGCATCACCATAAATCATAAGTCATAACGTACTCTTGATAGTGTGATAATAACTCGTTGTATAGATCGTACCTAATTTGAAGCCAATCATGTTCACTAAAACCAAGTGCAACTGTTGTAGACTGAAATCCACAATTTCCATCTCCTTCGACATCTGTAATGTTCCAGACGTATGGATGAAATTGATGTGGAATTTCATTCATAGGTGGGTTTGAAGTATAAAATGATTGATCTTGGTTAAAGTATGATTTGAACATTGAAGGTTCTTGAAACGAGTACGTGCTAAATGGTTGATCTTGGTTAAAGTATGAATTGGACATTGGAGGTTCTCAAAACGAGTACGTGCTAAATGGTTGATCTTGGTATGGGTGGGGTGTTGTGTTCTACCTTTTTGGACTTTTTTTTTGCTCAATCGTGGTCATCCACAAGTATTTTTCTGAACATCTGAATAAACAAGTAAATTGTTAGCATATTTTTATACAAATTACTATATTAAAGAAAATAGTACCTGAATCAACAACTATAGTTGTTGATGGTGAAAATATGTCCCACAATTTTATGGCATAACTACATTTCCACTCATTTAAAAATTCCATGCCCTCTTCGAAACCAAAATTAGCATCATCAGTAATGTTGACGTTGATTAAATCAATATTACGCCAAAATTTATCAATAGATGATAATGGTATCGCTAGGTTCGCATGTGAGTATATTGCAATTTCGTGGGTAAAAGGTAACCCACAACTATGGCGCAATTGGCAACAACAATCGTCCTTAGTTATTTGATGTGCGTCAGGTCGTTCCAACTCTTGTCTGATTTTTCCAATGCATGGTGTGAAACATTTCCACACAAACCATTAAAATGAGGTATGTTGTATCGACACATTAACTTAGTTTGGTTTGTTTCTAAAATGTATTTTATCTTTGTGTGTTGTGATGCGCCTACCTTTACTATTCGGTTTAAAAATTTATCTAAGTTAGCATGGTGTGTCTGCAAGAATTTTTTCAACTTCGCATGTTGTCTCTCAACTCTGTTATTAGTGTCGTTGTGAATGTTTAAAACTTGTTTAGTCCAAGCGGACACAAAATTTTCTTTGTATTTATCCAACCATACTTGATTGAGATAATCGAGAACTTGTTTAATACCTAGATGATATGTCGCTTTTGATTCAAGTTTTGCATAATTTCTTAAATATGTTGCCAATGTTAATGAGTTAATTAAAGTATCCCAATCTTTTAAAAAAGAATTTCATTCATCATCAACATCCTCTACAATTAGTAAATATACTTTGAGATATGTGCAATTTACAAAGTATCTGAATGGCCGATGGGAATACCTTTTCACATGCATTCATCAATGCTATCTCTTTGTCAGTAACGATCACACATGAGCTATCATATCCGTCGATTATGGACTTAAGACAATTTAAAACCCAAATGTAATTGGATCTTTTTCTTTATCCATGAACCCAAAACCAATGAAAAATGTCATGTTTGTTGAAGTAAAACCAACAATCTCCAAAAAAAGGCATGTTATACCTATTAATAAAAAAAATAATTAGTATAACAAAACATAAAAGGCATGTTACTCCTATTAATAAATACAAAACAATTAAGAATAAAATATTTGTACTTGTTAGTCTTGTAGGTGGCATCCATCATCATAACCTATGGAAATGCACGCCATATCTCCAATGACATTGGGTGAAAAAAGAACAGATCTTCCAAGGAATTGGTTGTATCATTTGCACGATGGTTAAATATATATCCTTTTGAATGCAAAAATCCGAAGACAACATGCATTTGAATTCGGTCTCCACACTCATATATTCAAAGTTTGTAACACTCATTATAACATGTTTTTACTATAGAAACATTTTTGGAATTTTGTCTCTTCAGCGCCGATAGAATATCTCGTGAGGGGACATTGTTTATCTTCATTTCTTTAATCATTTTTGATTCATTTGGGATTAAGCGCCTTGCATATAGAGCCATGTTATGGATTTATCCTTAAAAAATAAAGGTAGAAAACAGATCTTAAAATAAAGAAAGAAAATATATTCAGAAACGTTCCCTCAAAATTTAATATTTTGAATACGTTAAAAAGAAAAATGAAATATTTTACTTCGTTAGTACAAAAGAAATGTCTGTCTACATAAAAGATACTACATGATCTGTTTATTTACCACTATTAACCAAAGAACAGATAAACTGTAACCTAAAAGATATTTCCACATAAATAAGATCTAAAATTAGAATGGTCCACATCGGAGCAGTAAAAATTCTAATCAAATCTCAATTTCAAGAATGAATTAATTCTCCAATAAAAATGGACTTGATTTACGACAAGAATCAAACATCGACAAGATTGTATTCATGGTGTAGTCTGAGGAAATCTAGCTTACCAAAAATTCATGTTTTCAGTTTATCCTAAATTTGCCTTAGATCTGAAATCAACAAAATTAAATAAGGTTTTATCTTTTATTCATCACTTTGAAAGAAGTGATCTCATGAATCCAGGAGATAAACCCTTCACAATAACCTACTTCATAGGATATGCATTAACAAATAATCATCATATAATAGACTATAAAAAAGAAGAATACATAGAACTTGAAGATGTATTCTCAGAAATAGGACATATCAAAGATAAATAATTTTGTGACATAGATCCTCAAGATAGCTCTTGGGCTTTAGACATAGCAAGAAACAAAAAAGCTTTAGGAGAAAAGCTACCGCCTAGAATCTCAATAGATTCTCTTCATATAGGTGAAATATCCAAATCTTTGGAACCTACTCCAAGATATATACTCAAAAGCATACGAAGTAGGTTTTCTAGAGTTGATAATTTGAATCAAACGATTAGCCAACTAAGCGAAGTAATAAATGAGTATGATAGACCTTCCTCATATTTACAAAAAGGGTAAAGCATTGAGACTTAAAAATCTTGATGATCCTACTCAGAAAAAAGAATATGCTTTTTCTTCTTCAGGAAAAATAGGTGTTCAAACCCTAGCTAACATTTGTAGAGGTTCTATCAGACAACAATTAGCCAATCTAGATTTACGAATTATTATAGACTATTCATTGGTAGAATGGAAAGAATTGGAGGAAGAGGAACCCACAGGGAAACGAATGGGAAGATCGAAAAGTTGGAAGAAGAAAAGATTTTTTGCTTAGACGCATGGAATTGGCTAAGCATTTTATTCGAAAAAATATAGAACCAAAATGGATGGTTTTGCGTCTATTACCAGTTCTTCCTCCTGAGTTGAGACCAATCTATCATATAGATGAGGATAAAATAGTGACCTCGGATATTAATGAAATCTATAGAAGAATTATCTATCGGAATAATACTCTTAAAGATCTATTAACAACAAGTATAGCTACGCCAGAAGAAGTAATAATATCTCAGGAAAAATTGCTACAAGAAGCCGTGGATGCACTTCTTGATAATGGAATCTGCGGACAACCAATGAGGGATGATCATAATAGAGTTTACAAGTCGCTTTCAGATGTAATTGAAGGCAAAGAAGGAAGAGTTCGCGAGACTCTGCTTGGTAAACGAGTCGATTATTCAGGGCGGTCCGTGATTGTCGTGGGCCCTTCACTTTCATTACATCGATGTGGATTGCCTCGCGAAATAGCAATAGAACTTTTCCAGGCATTTGTAATTCGTGACCTAATTAGAAAACATCTTGCTTCGAACATAGGAGTTGCTAAGAGTCAAATTCGGAAAAAAAAAACCGATTGTATGGGAAATACTTTAGGAAATTGTGGATGACCATCCTGTATTGCTGAATAGAGCGCCTACTCTGCATAGATTAGGCATACAGGCATTCCTCACCGTTTTAGTGGAAGGGCGCGCTATTTGTTTACATCCATTAGTTTGTAAGGGCTTCAATGCAGACTTTGACGGGGATCAAATGGCTGTTCATGTGCCTTTATCTTTGGAGGCTCAAGCAGAGGCGCGTTTACTTATGTTTTCTCATATGAATCTTTTGTCTCCAACTATTGGGGATCCGATTTCGGCACCAACTCAAGATATGCTTAGTGGACTCTATGTCTTAACGAGTGGAAATCGTCGGGGTATTTGTGTAAATAGGTATAATCCATGTAATCGTAGAAACTATCAAAATGAAGATAATAACTATAAGTATACAAAAAAAAGAACCCTTTTTTTGTAATCCCTATGATGCAATTGGAGCTTATCGGAAAAAACGAATCAATTTAGGTAGTCCTTTGTGGCTGCGGTGGCGACTAGATCAACGCGTTATTGCTGCAAGAGAAGTTCCCATCGAAATTCACTATGAATCTGTGGGGACCTATTATGAGATTTATGGACACTATCTAATAGTACGAAGTATAAAAAAAGAAATTCTTTATATATATATTCGAACCACTCTTGGTCATATTTCCCTTTATCGAGAAATAGAAGAAGCCATACAGGGGTTTTGGCAGGGCTGTTGTAATTCTATGCTACCAACGGGAATTCGAGTCTCTCCAAGTTAACTAGGACAATATAAATCAGATTTTCGCAAGATGCTGGTTAAATACACTCAAAATAAATCATTATTTTGGAATTCAAAAAGATATATCAAAAAATAATAAACATTTCAATAAATTTAAGGAAGATTTAAGTCTTGCCCTTCAAAATGGAGGAGAAATTGATAACAATAGAAAAAGTGAACAACATAATAGAACATAACTCAAAACTACTCTAAACTTTTAATAAAATTTCTAAAAAATTCGATGAGTTATGGGCAACTTCTTTTAGTAGATCATCGAATTTTTTAGGAATTTTATTAAAAGTTTCTAGTAGTTTTGAGTTATGTTCTATTATGTTTTTCATTTTTTCTAACTGAGTAATTTTTTTTCAAACGAATTGTTATCAATTTCTCCTCCTTTTTGAAGGGCAATTAAATCTTTCTTAAATTGATTGAAAGGTTTATTATTTTTTGATATATCTCTAGAAATATCTTTTTGAATTACAAAATAATGATTTATTTTGAGCGTATTTAACCAACATCTTGCGACAATCTGATTTATATTGTTACAAAGGTTAGCTAGGGTTTGAATGCCTACTTTTCCTGAATAAGAAAAAGCATATTTTTTTTTCTGAGTAGGATCATCAAGATTTTTAAGTCTCAATGATTAACCCTTTTTGTAAATATGAGGAAGGTCTATCTTACTCATTTATTATTTTCGCTTAGTTGGGTGATCGTTAGATTTAAATTATCAACTCTAGAAGACACTTCTTATAACACCCAGAATCTGAAAGACCAAGAAAAGAAAGGAAAAGCTCTAAGTCATGAGTCAACTCGTCGAGTCCAGGGAGGAACTCGACGAGTCAGAGCGGGATCCGGGGTATTGAGTAAGTGACCGACTCGGCGAGTTGGCTAGTGGACTCGGCGAGTCTGGTCTGGACAAGAAAAACCCTAATTCTAGGGGTTGTGCCCTATTTAAAGAACATTACACCCTTTCCCCAGCCTCTTTACTCCCCTTTTGAGATCAAGAAACCCTAAATCGTGAGTGAGAGTCCTTGGAAGCAATTTGGAGCCTAGATAAGTGATTTTGGTGGAAAAGGGCTTGAAGATCAAGAGGCTTGCTGCAAGGGAGTGGTATAGATCCGGGATCTACTTTAGTTGGAGCATATTTTGGAGGTAATAAGCTGTTGCTTTGGCTTTATTGCAATTAGATCTATCTTATGTTTGAGATTTGGGGCATTTTGGGCATGATTGAGATCCATGTCAAGTTAGAGGCCTAGATCTGAGGTTGCTACCTCAGATCTTGTCACACCCCCGAACCAGACGGCGGAAACGTCCGAGGGCTATTGTGACTCAATTGAATACCATCACAATGAATATACATGAAACATAACATCATACATCACCAAGTATTGAAGTATTACAACTGGTAGCGTTTACATTCAGTACATTGATCCATAACATTACATGCCCAAAAGTAAATTGTTCGATACTAATTAAACAAACAGCAAGACATTACTGAGTACATTTTTCCCTTTCGATTTACCTGTTACCTGAGAATACAAGTATTTTGAAAAACATCAACATATGAAATGTTGGTGAGTTCATAAGTAATGTTTGAAATATAATGTTTTGTATTGTTTTGAAAACCACCAGAAAATTCGATATTTTCTGAAAAGAGCATAGTATAAAAAGTGTGAAGATCCGTAAGTATGCTTGTTTGTTTCTATAAATGTAAAAAAAGGAATTTGTTAAACTTGGTATGCATCTCGTAGGTGTATGAATTGAAAAACCCTAGGAAAACCCGATGTTTTCCTAATACTTTGAATTAAGCATCTTATATTTTGTTATTTTGTTGCGACGTGTGTATTTGATGAGTCCCGGTGACATTGGATTAATTATGGATTGTGAATTGTTATAAACACACATTAATGAAAATGACTAGTTTACAACTATACAATCGATCCCTTAGGCGTCGTTCGTACTGTTCACTTAATCCAACCACCCGACTTCTCATAGCCCCACAACCGAGGAGGAAAAGAGGGTACGAAGCCCTCGATATTTCCATAAGTCGTTCAAGGCTATCGTGAATGCAAAGGGCCCTTAGCCCGACTCGCATTGGTGAATTCTCGACTTCGCTAGCAGTACCAAAGGACCCTTGGGGCCCAACAGCACAAAAGCCGTTGAAAGTCCTTTTACACGGAATTAGCTCATATAAGACCCAACTACATGTAAGCGAGTTTCCTTCGGGCCTAAAGATCATGTCATTGGGCTAGCTAGGCCCAACAAGCACGATTTGAAACTTTCGGGCCCAAAGATGGTGTATCGACGTCTGGTGTATTCCCAAGTGTGTATTGACTTCCCGAAATTTCTGCGTGTGTATTTAAGTAGCGTCGTGTTATTAAGTTCGGATTCGTTATTGATTCGAGACCGAATCAGTTCGTTTGATAACGATTTTGGGTGTTGAAGGTGTATTATATTTCGTCGATAGTCGTGGTACTAGTATTCCATCCTAATAGATTTATTGTTTAAAATCACTAGAATTTTTCTTTTGCAGCCCCTTTCTTTTGGATAAATTTTCAATTTTGGCCCTTTGTATAAAAGAACTTCCGTTTTAGTCCTTAAACCATTTTTCTTGACACTTTAGTATCAAAACTTATTGAAAGGGTATTTTTCAGCTCAAGTTTATTTGAAAAACAGTTTTAGTCCCTCAAGATGAAGTTTTCTCGGCTGAAACCTCAATTTTCGCAATTTTTACATTTTTGGCCCAAAATAGAAATTTTTTGCATCTTTAGTCCCTTTTGAATATGAAAAGTATTTTTAACCCTTGAAATGGACTTGGAGCACTAGTAGTCCTCTGTTTTACAGAAAAATACAGATTCAGCCCCTCTAGTTTGAAAGTCTCGCAATTTGGGCCTTGTTGGGCCGAAAAGTGCATTTTTGGCCCATTAGGTTTAAAAATTTCCATTTTAGTCCTTCAAAAGAGTAATTTTCCAGAAAATACATTTTTGAAACTCTTTTAACTCATCTCAACCATCAGAATTTGTATTTTGACATTTTGGGCCCTTTAACTTTATATTTTTAACATTTAAAGTCCAAAAATGGGATTTTAGCCCAAAGGAGTTCATATTAACCAACTTGGTTATTTTTCTAGAGTTGATTTATATGAAATAATATGATTTATACTTATTTCATTCAACATAATGTATATCTCGGTTTTGAGTTCCTTTTTGACTAGATCCAACACCATAATCACATAAGAACATGTAAATAAACATAGAAATCACACAAAGCATACATACACTCATAGATCTACACATTTGCTTGTATTCTCCCCCAAAAAAACTTATAAAAACTGAAAAATAGGGGGTATGAAGCTCACCTTTGGGTGTGGTTTCGGTTTTGGAGAAGAGATGGAAAGAAATGAGGTGATTTTCGGCCCTAGCAACCTTTCCTTGAAGATCTCGAGTTTAGGAGCTTCTAAGGTGCAAGATCACAAGATTGAATGAATTTAGAAGAGATTTTTACAAAGTGAAGGGAGTTAGATCATAAGTTAGCCATTAACTTACCTTAGATGATGAATCACTTTATGAAGATCCTTAAGCTTCTAGCCAAATTTTCAAGATCTTGGATGGAGAGAGTGGGTGATTCTTGAGTAATTTAGAGAGTGTTTTTGTGAGGTGTGTGTGTGTGTGCTCTCGGCCGAAACAAGAAGGGAGGGAAGGAGTGAGAAGCTTGACAAGATTGTTGCATGGAGATATGTGTGTTGCATGGAAAACCTAAGGACAAAAATGAGGTGTCATGAAATAAGTCAACTCTTCCTTTTCTTTTGGGCTTGTCTTGGGCCGAGAATAAAGAGAGGAGAGAAAGGATTTTTGGGCTTTTTGCCACTAAGCCCATATTAGAGTTAGGTTGAATGATTGTTGGCCTTATAAAATATAAGTGTGATTTTTATGCTTTATTAGGCTAGATTAGGTTAATTATGGTCCATAGTAGTTCATATAATTGATTTATTTCATTCTAGGCCCAATATGGCCCAAAATGTTGGAAATAAATGAAAGTGGGTCCAATTAGAGCCCATTTAAGGTTCTAAGCCCAAGATAGCCAAGTTGGAAGCTTATTGGCCCCTTGGGCCCAATAAGGAAGTCCTAGTCCAAAATGGACCTACACAAGAACTTCTAGGGTTTCCAATTACTTGTTGACTATTTGAAATGCTTGTATGGTGTACTTGATTGAAATTTTGTTGCCATGAAGTAAGTATCTTACATGCTCTTAAGTTTTTGATTCAATATTTTACTTGAGTGTTGTGATTACAAGACACAAAATTTCTAGTTGTGACATCTAGACTTGGGATGGTCCAGAAGGTCATAAAGTTTATGTCAATAAGTTATTGGTGAATCCTCTTTGTCTTAAACCCTAGCCCTAAAGTGTTTTTGGCCTTTAGCTCCTTAGTTTCACGTAAAGTTTGCAACTTTACGTGGGGGATAGACTGTTGAAGAGTGGGTCTATGGATTGGAGCCCCTACATGGCTCGAAAAGCCACTGTATGGATTGAGATCTAAAGAGACTCGGCGAGTCACAGGGGTGTACTCGGCGAGTTTTATAAATATGAGCGTGGACTCGGCGAGTTGGAAGAACGACTCAGCGAGTTTGTTGAAGATTGCCTTGGACTCGGCGAGTTTGGCCGCAAAATCTCAACCTTTTCTGGTTAAGACGCAGATCAGTGAGTTGAGTGGTGACTCAACGAGTTGGACAGGATGGTACTCAGAGATTGTTGAACTCAACGAGTCTTTGGGTGACTCGGCGAGTTGAGTCGTATTTGGTGAGTTTCTGAGCTTAGGGACTCGGCGAGTCTATGAGTTGACTCAGTGAGTCGAGTCAACTGGAAGGTTGACTTTGACCAGGACTTTGACTTTGACCAGAGTTGACTTAGTTTGACTTCTAGAGTTCAGTTTGGAACTAAGTGTTATATTGATAATAGTAGCTCGAGGAGCTAGTGGAGCAGCGGTTGAGAAAGTTGTCGGACAACGGCCAAAGGGTTATCAGCAACGTTCAGCAGTGCAGGTGAGTTTCCCTTTGTGTGAATGGGTCTACCGCCACAATGTCGGCCCATGTAGTTATGAGTAGGAAGACCCGCGAGTTAGCCCTAGGCATAATATTCTAGTATGACATTAGGGACTAAGGTCCAATGTTAGCGGGCGAGTGCCCAAGGAATGGTTTGTATGATAGTTATACTTGTTGTCTGTGTGATACATGTATGTGCCTGGTAGGGAGGTGAGTGTGGGCGAGGTCCTGTATCTCACCAATAGCAGAGTGTGGACGGTGTTCCATACCTCATTATTAGTAGAGCAGGGGCGAGGCCCAAGTGAGGAAAAGAGTGAGTGTGGGCTGGGCCTGTATCTCACTGTCAGTAGGGGCGTGGACGGGGTTCCATGATTCTTCAGTAGTAGGACAGGGGCAAGGCCCAAGATAGGCGAGGCCTTAGTACAGTAATCCAGTAGAGTATGTTAGTTATGTGTTGTGATATGATTGTATGTTAGTATATGTTAGCGGGTGGGGCCCGAAGACAGGCGGGGCCTAAGGAAAACAGATCTGTACGCCAAGCGGGGCTCGAAGCCAGGCGGGGCCTGGTAATGGACGGGGTCTGATAGCGGGCGAGACCCAATGCAGCGGACTGGAGCCTAGTATGTGGTTATGTGCACAATGTTATGTATGTCATGTATGGATCAGTAGATATGTGTGGTATGTGGTAGGTTAGGGAAACTCACTAAGCTTCATGCTTACGGTTTTCAGTTTTGGTTTCAGGTATTTAGTTTTCAGAAGAGGAGCTCGGGAGGGTTGTAGTGCACACACCATGACAAGTTAGCCTGGGATGTTTACTCTGATAATTAAGCAAGTGTTTTGGAAATTAAACTATAATTTGTCATATAAACCCTTTTTGTATGTTTGAATGACTTAACATTATGAATTAGTAATGTTTTAAAAGAAATTTTTGGACTCGAAATTTGGGATGTTACACTTCTTATGCTTTTGAGTATATCACTTGGAGTAGGTTCTAGGGATTTGGATATATCACCTATATGATGAGAATCTATTGAGATTCTAGGTGGTAGCTTTTCTCCTAAATCTTTTTGTCTTTTTTTTTGCTATGTTTAAAGCCCAAGAGCTATCTTGAGGATCTATGTCACAAAGTTGTTTATCTTTGACATGTCTTATTTATGATAATATGTAACACCCCAAATTTCAAATATAAATATAACTTAACATAGTCCCAAAACTTCCAAAAATCAAGATTCAAATACTAAAGTAATTATTAATAATAATAGCGGAAGCAATTAGAAATTTAATTAAACACTTGGTGCGCCACGTCTTCCTCAAAACTTGTCGCCTTCTTCAAGTCTGAACCTTATCCTTTCCATTCCCGCTGCCACTTGCTACGTAATTTCCTGGATTGCGTGCATTTAAAGATTCTAATGGGTAAGCCTAGGGCCTAGTGAATTCGTGGTTTTCATGCATATTGACGTCAATAAAATAAAAATAATGCAACAATTTATCAATATAAATCTTTTCATTTCTTTCCACCCTTGGTGACACATTAGGGAACTACTGTCACTTTCAGGGAACGAGTCCCTCCGCCGGGCACAACAAATATGCTTACGGCTAGATAAACAGAGCGTAAGCTCTCCGCCGCGTACTAACACCTCGTACGACGACTAATAATAAGACCGTGTAAATACACCTGTTCCCTATATGTCACCCACCATTTTCACCCTTTTATATGAAATAATTCACAAAATTTCACACAAATATTCATAGCAATAACAACAGTAGCATATAATTGCAAATAATTTAGAATCAACTTTTCATGCAAACAACCACAAAATTCACACGAAACTCACCTTATTGGCTGTTAGGACTTAACCGGAGCTTGCCGCGCCACTCACACCCTACATTCCACCAACAAATATTTTCTAAGACTATAATCCTATCAAACATCCCATGCTTCCATTTTGGTTCAACCATCAACATCATTCGACCATCGTTAATTATGACACGCGTAATAACTCTTTTAGAAGATTATAATACTTCCCGTTAAAAATGCTCTAGAATAATAAATAATCAATAATTAAATAAGTGAGTGACGTTAAAATACTTGAAGGGATTATTTGTAATATCCGAAATTATTTTGAACTATATTATACCAAAGTGTAGGGCTAAAACCGAACTATGTTAAATCCTACAACTTCAAAAGAATTGGTAAGTTTATAAAACTCAGGGGTTCTATCTGAAAATTTCAGCTTCCTATATGATAGTGTCAAATAAATAGTTTTAAAAGTTGAGGGGCTAATACTGTATTTTCATATTTGAAAAGAAAATGGCATATACATCGATTTGCAAAAAAAAAATGTACAGTTTGCTTCGCTGTAATCACCATTTTTTTTCTAACCACATGAAAAAGTAAACAAATTATCAATAATATTAAACTCTTTTTTATTTCTAAAAGCTACAACACACGTTGACCCTCCATACCCGAACTAGCTTTCTTCCTCACCCGACACTCTTGTTTTCTTCCTTTTCTGCCATTTTTATTAAACTGGAAAGCTTTGAAAAATCTTGTAAAATTTAATTGTAAAATCACCATTAAGCATCTCCACTTCTTGTTATCAATAAAATTTAACAAATAAACTCACAATCATACAAATTTCAGGGTTCATTATACCAAAAGTTTCATTCCTAAGATTTTTATCAAATTGCTATTGGTTTGATCGAATTGAGACTGTAGGTTGAACCAAAATACGTTTACCATGCATATACATCAATCTAAGCTATTATATTAAGCTTAATTCGAATAATCATACCTTAATTTCTAAGAAAACTCTGAAATCCTTCACAACCTTCTACCTCCGATTTCTTCCTCGATTCTTCACCCTTTTTCGAAATTCCAATGGGGTTTCCAATTGATTTCTCAAGCTATATATATCACCTAAGTCTACAACTGGTGCAGCCCTTTCATTTGCTCAAATTTACAGCCCTAATGAAGATGACGGTTTTTGCCATTAATCCCCATAATTCTCCACTAATTACCTCATTATTCCTTGAATTTAATCCTTTTATTATGATGATATAATCTAATTACATATATATTTCTACATCTTAAATTTAAGTTATCACAAACTTCCCTCCTTAAAGGAATTTCGTCCTCGGAATTTGAATTAAGCAAACAAATGAGGGTATTTAGTTTTCATATCTCGCTTGGTCTCCCATGTTGCATCCGAACCTTTATGATACTTCCACTGAACTTTCACCAGTGGTATCTCCACATTCCTTAACTTTCTGACCTTTCGATCTATAATCACAACGGGTTCTTCTGTATATCGTAGCTTCTCATCAACCTTAATTTCTTGAAGTGGCACTTCCATGGCGGTATCCGCTAGACACTTCTTTAGATTAGAGACATGGAATGTGCTATGAATGCCCTGCATTTCCCTTGGTAGCTCCAATCGATAGGCTACCTGTCCAACTCGTTCCTTAATTATAAAGGGTCCAACGTAGCGAGGACTTAACTTCCCCCGCTTACCAAAACGAACAATGCCCTTCCATGGGGACACCTTTAACATAACTTTATCACCGACCTGAAACATTATTGGCTTTCTCCGCTTATCTGCATAACTTTTCTGCCGATCCTGAGCAACCTTAATGTTATCCCTAATCACCTGGATTTTGTCGGTAGTTTGCTGAACAAGTTCAGGTCCAGCCAACTGTTTCTCCCCCACCTCATTCCAACATAATGGAGTTCTACACTTCCTGCCATATAGAGTCTCATATGGTGCGACTTTTATACTTGCATGATAGCTGTTGTTGTAGGCAAACTCAATTAACGGCAAATGAGTTTCCCACGACCCTCCAAAATCAATAACACAAGACCTTAACATGTCTTCCAAGGTCTGTATTGTCCGTTCACTTTGGCCATCTGTTTGCGGGTGGTATGCCGTGCTCAATTTTACTCGAGTACCCATTTCTCGTTGGAAGCTACCCCAAAATGTCGACGTAAAACGACTATCCCGATCCGAAATAATAGATAATGGAACTCCATGCAGTTTCACTATCTCGTCAACGTATAATTTAGCTAGCCTTTCTAACGGGTACGTCTCCTTAATCGGAAGGAAGTGTGCCGATTTGGTTAATCTATCCACAACTACCCAAATCGCGTCATAACCTTTTGGTGTCTTTGGTAACTTAGTCACAAAGTCCATTGTGATGTGATCCCATTTCCACACTGGAATCTCCATTGACTGTAACTGACCGTATGGCCTTTGGTGTTCAGCCTTCACCTTCAAGCACGTCAAACACCTTTCAACAAAATAGGCTATATCCTTTTTCATACCAGGCCACCAGTAAGATTTTCGTAAGTCTTGATACATCTTGTTTGTTCCCGGATGGATTGAGTACTTTGACATGTGCGCTTCCTTGAGAAGTAAGTTACGCACTTCACCCACTCGTGGTACCCAAACCCTTCCTTGGAAACACTTCAAGCCACGACTATCCTTTTCCAATGATTGTATTACTCCCGCCACCCTTTCACTTTTCCATTTCTCTTCCTTCGAGGCCTCCTCTTGATTCTTTCTCAAATCATCTAGTAAGCTGGTGGTTATGCTAATCTTCATCATTCGAATCTTAGGTGGTTCTCTTCTTTCCTTACGACTTAGTGCATCAGCTACCACATTTGCCTTCCCCGGATGATATAATATCTCACAGTCGTAATCTTTTAATAGTTCCATCCACCGTTGCTGTCTCATGTTCAGATCTTTCTGATCGAACAGGTATTTCAAACTCTTGTGATCAGTGAAGATCTGACACCTTGTCCCATACAAATAGTGTCTCCAAATCTTTAAAGCGAACACTACTGCAGCCAACTCCATATCATGTGTTGGGTATTTACGCTCGTGAACCTTTAACTGTCGTGAGGCATAAGCAATCACCTTACCGTTTTGCATCAAAACACACCCCAAACCTAACTTGGATGCATCACTATAAACAACAAAGCCATCATTGCCTTCTGGTAAAGATAATACTAGTGCACTGCTAAGCTTTTCCTTTAAGACGTTAAAGGCATTATCTTGCTCTGGCTTCCATTCGAACTTCACATTTTTCCTTGTCAGGGTAGTTAGCGGTGCAGCTATGCGCGAGAAGTCTTGTATAAACCGTCTATAGTATCCTGCCAACCCAAGAAAACTTCGAACTTCTAATGGGGTCCTTGGTGGTTCCCACTTTTCAATCGCCTCAATCTTTGCTGGGTCCACCTTGATACCTTGTTCGTTTACAACATGTCCCAAAAATTGGACTTCCCGAAGCCAAAACTCGCACTTTGAAAATTTGGCAAATAATTTTTCTTTCCTCAATAAACTAAGTGTTAGCCGCAGATGTTGCTCATGGTCTGCCTTACTTTTAGAGTATATCAATATGTCATCGATAAAGACGATTACAAACTTGTCTAGGTATGGCTTGCACACCTGGTTCATCAGATCCATGAATGCAGCTGGTGCATTGGTCAAACCAAATGGCATTACTAAAAACTCGAAATGACCATACCTAGTTCGAAAGGCTGTTTTCGACACATCTTCTTCTCTGACTTTCAGCTGGTGATACCCTGACCGTAAATCGATCTTTGAGAAGTAACTTGCCCCCTGGAGTTGATCGAATAGGTCATCAATTCTCGGTAATGGATACCGGTTCTTTATAGTCACCTTGTTTAACTCCCTGTAGTCAATGCACATTCGCATTGTCCCATCCTTCTTCTTGACGAATAGTACTGGTGCACCCCACGGTGAGGTACTGGGCCGAATAAAACCCTTGCCGAGCAAATCTTGCAACTGAGTCATCAACTCCTTCATTTCGGTTGGTGCTAACCGATAGGGCGCACGAGCTATCGGTGCTACTCCTGGGGTAAGATCGATTCGAAACTCCACTTGCCTATCCGGTGGCAAGCTAGTTAGGTCATCAGGGAACACATCTTGGAACTCGCGTACAACTGGTATATGTGTTATTCCAGGCTTGTCCTTCTTAGAATCGAGAACATATGCCCAATAACTTTGACACCCTTTCTTTAGATAACGAGTTGCCTTAGTCACTGATATCAAAATAGAGTCCTTAATTCGCCGATCACCGTAAATTTTTACCATTCCTTTTTCTGGCATCCAAACTTGAACAATCCTATTTTCACAATCTATAATCGCTTGGTTTTTTGACAACCAATCCATCCCTATAACAATATCAAAATCACCTAGGGCTATAGGTAATAATTTTAATGGTAGCACACTACCTTCGATTTTGATAGAGCAATCATCATATTCCTCTCTTACTACTACCCAATGATCGTCAGCAGTTTCAATTTCTAAGGCATGTTCTAGAGTCTTTGCATTTCTACCCAGGTTTTTGCAAAAAGTAGAAGACACAAAAGATCTATTTGCACCAGAATCAAATAACACCCTAGCATGAACTGAGTTTACTAGGAAAGTACCTGTCACCACATCCGGGGTCTCCTGAGCCGTCATGCGAAAAGCTCTAGCTTTTGTTCTACCAGTGTCAGCCTTTTTATCCGTCGACCGATTGTCTGTTATCCTGCCTTGATTGTTGTTACCTTTACTCTGAGGACATTCCGACTTAATGTGGTTAGGGGAACCACACCCGTAACATACCCTTCCTGTCTTACATTCTGTGGCTATGTGCCCTGGCTTACCACACTTGTAGCAAACTTTCTGATTCATGTTACACCCCCCCTTATGATAACGGTTACATTTCGGACATTGCTTTACTCCAGAGCTTTGATCAACCTTACGTTCTTGCCCTGAAGTCTTGCCTTTCTTCGAATCATTATTTGTACCCTCCCATTTTCTTTTCCCCAAAGCCCTGTCTTCACCTTGACGATTCTTCTCACGTTCACGACCTTCTGCAGCATCAACAGCAGACTGGAAAGTACCCGGTTTCTGAATTTGCACAAATTCACGGATAGCTGTTCTCAATCCCCAAATATAGCATTCCACCCTTCTTTCTTCCGTAGATACGTAAAATTCGGCAAACCTAGCCTTCTCCGTGAGCTTTGTGGTGTACTCCCTCACAGTCATATTCCCCTGCTCCAACCTTAAAAATTCTTCCTCCAACTGTTTAACCGCTGTACGAGGGCAAAATTTTTCTTTAAAAATTCTTAGGAAATCATCCCATGACATATTCTTGGCTGCCTCATGCCCCCTAACCTCCTTCACCATGCCCCACCAATGTATTGCCTCCCCTTTTAGCATTGTCGCAGCATAAATCACCTTGTCCTCATCCGCACACTTGCTAGTATCGAATGTTCCCTCAATCTCCATGATCCATGTTGATGACAAAACGGGATCAATCTCTCCGTTAAAAATGGGTGGCTTGCAGTTCATGAACGTCTTGTAACTACAACCCCGCCGATCGTGGTTGCCATGATGCCTTGTGGGTTGTGCAATACTTGGTTTACGACTCATATTTGGTGTACTGTAATCGTAGTCCTCTTCACCTCCACCCAAGTTACCTTCATACTCACCCATTATTGTTTCTCGTGCCTGAGCAATTACATCCGGTAAGGTGTCTCGAATTGCTCGAGCAATCTCATCAGCCAACTCCTCTCTAGTGATCGTGTTTGCCGCACGACCCCTTCCACGACCTCGACCTCGACCGCGGTGGGATCCAGAGCTACCATGGGCCGATTGTACAGGTATCGGTGCTGTAACAACACCTCGGCCTCTTCCTTTACCCCTTCCTCTTCCTTGGCCCCGTCCACGACTAGCATTCGGGTTCAGTGGGGTTTCTGGAACATCTCCTGGTGCTCTAACATAAGCTCCAATTGGGATGCGCTCTTCCTCCGGAGTGACCCTAGTGAACCTCCCAGATCTTCGTGAAGACATATCAACTACATATTTATGTTTATAACACAATAAGTATAACAAACATAAATTTTATTCCAAAAACTTCAAAAATAGGCATACGTCTTGTTCACATCAAGTCACTCAAGCCAACAACCAAGAGAAATAATAAAAAAAAAAAGAAACAAAAAAGACAAATCATTGCACTCCTACTTTCTAATTTTTAAAAACGATGTCATCATATTTCAATATTCTCTTTCCCTCCTTCAAGTACTTCCTTATCTTTTTAGCTTTTCGATCTCCGGGACCACTTTGAATGACCAACACCTCGGCCTGAGGTGGTTCTCTTCCAACCACCTTATCTAGTAATCCGTAAGTCGTGGCCTTGGCTTGTTTTGCCCAAGCCACAAACCCTTCCCACAACTTAGTGATAGTCAGTTTCCTTAGCTCTGACACCTCCTGTTCCAACCTTTGTATCTTGCGTTTACTTTTCATAGCAGCATCAACCCTTATTTGGTTCTCCTGTACGAGCCTTGACCTATGTTCATCTATCTCTTGAATCTTTCTTTTTAAACTGTGAATCTCGAGCTGTGCCTGTGGCATTTCATCTTTATAAAGTCGCTCCCAGTAGGTACCAGGACTAGTTGGCGTGTACTCCACATAAGGCATATGGAACGTTTCGTATCTTTGCTCCGCATGGTACTCCACGTGATTTCCCTCGGATTCCTCCTCGGGGTCTTCTTCGGGCTCCTCCTCAGGATCTTCTTCGGGCTCCTCCTCAGGATCTTTGTAACAACTCAAATTTTTCAAGCAAATTTTTATTTTTAAAACATAATTATTCCATTAAAAACAGGGCATAAATAGTATAATCATTCGGTCAATACAATTATTCAAACTCCCAAGATCATAAAACAATCTTCAGTGTGTATCGATCATGCCGGCGCCTTCCCACGGTCCTCGCTAGTACCTGAAATACATGCACGACAACTGTAAGCATAAATGCTTAGTGAGTTCCCCAATATACACTTACACACATACGCCTTTCCAGGCCCTGACCTTCCGGTCCTCATATCAACGCCTTCCGGCCCATATATAAATGCCTTCCGGCCCACATATCATACATAGCATACATAACAATTAACTTACCACATATAGCATACATATCACATAACATATCCGACCTTCCGGTCATACAGTCAAACCCTTCCGGGTACAGTATAGTGAGAAGACTCACCTCGTAAATGCTGAAACTAGCAACTCCTGAAATCACTCGTGCACAAACCAACGAGCTACAACCCTCCTATAACATTACATAACTCATTAGCACTCATATCATCTAAGTGTGACTATCCCTAAGAAGTCAGACTTAGGTCAACTCTGGTCAACGGTCAACTCGACTGGACTCGGCGAGTCCCATGGCGACTCGGCGAGTCTAGACGTCTTTCAACTTTCTGAGATTCCTTATCTGCTCGTCGAGTACCCTCCTCGACCCGACGAGTTACTCCTGGAAGAATCGCGGGGCCACCCCGACTCCACTCGCCGAGTCTGAAGAACAACTCGGCGAGTCCCAGTACATCTTCAAGCTACTCGCCGAGTCTGAAGAACAACTCGGCGAGTCCATGCCATGCAGACGAGTAACTGCTTCCTGAATCACGTATGGCCCCAAGGTATACAACCATGGGACCCTCTGGACATCTAAACATCTCATTACTGGGGGTAAAAGCGTTTGGGTAACAACATAATAACCCATCTAATCCCTAAATGGGTTTCATAAACCCTAAACTCATAGACACATCAAGATAACAGATTTTGGTCCGAGTATTACCTGAGAACGTTCCTTCTGTGTTCCCCAAACCTCAGAACTTGATCCTCCTTGATATTCCTTTGGCCAATTTCTTCTTCTTCTTGCCTAGCAAGTTCCTCCAAGTTCCAATAGCTTTCTCTCTTGCCCTAGACGTCCACAACAATTAGGATCCCTTTCAATCGATCAAAAGACTGCAAATGACGGCCTAAGAGGCGTTATATACGATTCAAACTGAACGGTTAGGGTTTCTGCTGCACAGCGTCGACTCGCCGAGTCCATGCCTGGACTCGTCGAGTCCCGTCGCGATCCCGCGACCAAGTCTGCGATCCTACTCGGCGAGTCTAGGCTCCAACTCGCCGAGTCCCCCTTTAAATCACCCCAAAAACATAATTTAATAATACCTGAGGTTCCGGGCTGTTACAATCTTCTTCGGGCTCCACCTCGGATTCCACATCCTCGTCTTCTTCATCCCGTTCAGAGAGGCTGAGTGGGGTCGTTGGTTCCAGATTGCCTTCCGAGTCAGAGAGCTCTGACTCGGCCTTCAACTTCTCGTGGGGAAGTAACCCACTAGTACCCTCAACTGACACCCCACCATCGACGATTGCCTTTCCATGATCCATAGTACCTACAAACGAGACGCATTCCAGATTAGGCGATGTACCGCTCCTCCCGTTTAAGCTTAGGCGTTTAAACAACGACTAATCTGCTTAAACCACGCTCTGATACCAACTTGTAACACCCCAAATTTCAAATATAAATATAACTTAACATAGTCCCAAAACTTCCAAAAATCAAGATTCAAATACTAAAGTAATTATTAATAATAATAGCGAAAGCAATTAGAAATTTAATTAAACACTTGGTGCGCCACGTCTTCCTCAAAACTTGTCGCCTTCTTCAAGTCTGAACCTTATCCTTTCCATTCCCGCTGCCACTTGCTACGTAATTTCCTGGGTTGCGTGCATTTAAAGATTCTAATGGGTAAGCCTAGGGCCTAGTGAGTTCGTGGTTTTCATGCATATTGACGTCAATAAAATAAAAATAATGCAACAATTTATCAATATAAATCTTTTCATTTCTTTCCACCCTTGGTGACACATTAGGGAACTACTGTCACTTTCAGGGAACGAGTCCCTCCGCCGGGCACAACAAATATGCTTACGTCTAGATAAACAGAGCGTAAGCTCTCCGCCGCGTACTAACACCTCGTACGACGACTAATAATAAGACCGTGTAAATACACCTGTTCCCTATATGTCACCCACCATTTTCACCCTTTTATATGAAATAATTCACAAAATTTCACACAAATATCCATAGCAATAACAACAGTAGCATATAATTGCAAATAATTTAGAATCAACTTTTCATGCAAACAACCACAAAATTCACACGAAACTCACCTTATTGGCTGTTAGGACTTAACCGGAGCTTGCCGCGCCACTCACACCCTACATTCCACCAACAAATATTTTCTAAGACTATAATCCTATCAAACATCCCATGCTTCCATTTTGGTTCAACCATCAACATCATTCGACCATCGTTAATTATGACACGCGTAATAACTCTTTTAGAAGATTATAATACTTCCCGTTAAAAATGCTCTAGAATAATAAATAATCAATAATTAAATAAGTGAGTGACGTTAAAATACTTGAAGGGATTATTTGTAATATCCGAAATTATTTTGAACTATATTATACCAAAGTGTAGGGCTAAAACCGAACTATGTTAAATCCTACAACTTCAAAAGAATTGGTAAGTTTATAAAACTCAGGGGTTCTATCTGAAAATTCCAGCTTCCTATATGATAGTGTAAAATAAATAGTTTTAAAAGTTGAGGGGCTAATACTGTATTTTCATATTTGAAAAGAAAATGGCATATACATCGATTTGCAAAGAGGTAATAAAAAAAATGTACAGTTTGCTTCGCTGTAATCACAATTTTTTTTCTAACCACATGAAAAAGTAAACAAATTATCAATAATATTAAACTCTTTTTTATTTCTAAAAGCTACGGCACACGTTGACCCTCCATACCCGAACTAGCTTTCTTCCTCACCCGACACTCTTGTTTTCTTCCTTTTCTGCCATTTTTATTAAACTGGAAAGCTTTGAAAAATCTTGTAAAATTTAATTGTAAAATCACCATTAAGCATCTCCACTTCTTGTTATCAATAAAATTTAACAAATAAACTCACAATCATACAAATTTCAGGGTTCATTATACCAAAAGTTTCATTCCTAAGATTTTTATCAAATTGCTATTGGTTTGATCGAATTGAGACTGTAGGTTGAACCAAAATACGTTTACCATGCATATACATCAATCTAAGCTATTATATTAAGCTTAATTCGAATAATCATACCTTAATTTCTAAGAAAACTCTGAAATCCTTCACAACCTTCTACCTCCGATTTCTTCCTCGATTCTTCACCCTTTTCGAAATTCCAATGGGGTTTCCAATTGATTTCTCAAGCTATATATATCACCTAAGTCTACAACTGGTGCAGCCCTTTCATTTGCTCAAATTTACAGCCCTAATGAAGATGACGGTTTTTGCCATTAATCCCCATAATTCTCCACTAATTACCTCATTATTCCTTGAATTTAATCCTTTTATTATGATGATATAATCTAATTACATATATATTTCTACATCTTAAATTTAAGTTATCACATAATACATCTTCAAGTTTTATGTATTCTTCTTTTTTATAATCTATGCTATGATGACTATTTGTTAATGCATATCCTATGAGGTAGGTTATTGTGAAGGGTTTATCTCCTGGATTCATGAGATCACTTCTTTCAAAGTGATGAATAAAAGATAAAACCTTATTTAATTTTGTTGATTTTAGATCTAAGGCAAATTTAGGATAAACTGAAAACATGAATTTTTGGTAAGCTAGATTTCCTCAGGCTACACCAAGAATACAATCTTGTCGATGCTTAATTCTATCATCAATCAAGGCCATTTATATTGGAGAATGAATTCCTTCTTGAAATTGAGATGTGATTGGAATTTTTACTGCTCCGATGTGGACCATTCTAATTTTAGATCTTATTTATGTAGGAATATCTTTTAGGTTACAATTTATTTGTTCTTTGGTTAATAGTGGTAGATAAACAGATAATGTAGTATATTTTATGTCGACATAAATTTCTTTTGTACTAATGAAGTAAAATATTTCATTTTTCTTTTTAACGTATTCAAAATATTAAATCTTGAATGAACGTTTCTGAATATATTTTCTTTCTTTATTTTAAGATCTGTTATCTCAATTTTTTGAAAGAAGTTCTTGTTTAATCATTAGTCTTCCTTGAAAACCATCTTCATTTTCAACGAAGCTTAACGAATGATCTGAAAGGTTGCTCTTCAGAATCTCCTGTACCTTTATTTTTTAAGGATAAATCCATAACAAGGATCTGAAGGTTGTTCGCCAGAATTAAAATCTTTATCAACAAGGTTTTCAGTTTTTCAGCAAATGACAAAATCTTTGGTAATGAATATGATGCCAATGAGAAGACCTTAATCTATAGCAAGTATAACAAAGAGATTTCTCCGGCCGATGAACAACTGTGCTTAGCCTTCCAAAACTGTGCTTAGACTTGCGGATTAGGTCGTACGCAGCGCGCACTTATGAGTAAGTGCAGTGTACTCATGCAGAATGCATGATCGCGAATAGCCAGCTAGTACGTTGGGCATACGTGTGGTACGCCTGGCGTACTAGCCCAGACTCCAAACCCTAATTCCATGGGTTGCTCCTTATATAAAGAACATTAAGTCCTCTTTTGGTTACCCTTATCATCCTCCAAACCTTCCCTAAACCCTAATCCTAAGTTTGGGTGATTGTGTGAGCCTTGCAAGTTCATTTAGGTGTTTTTGGTGCTTTTAGTTAAAGAAGGAAACTAGAGAAAAAGGAGTGGGTGTTAGCAAGCTTGTAGATCTAGAAAACTTCCCTCCCTATGCATCATTTTCATGTATAAAGTTTGTATCTTGGAAAGCATTTCATTAGATCTCCATGTTCGAATTTTTAATAGTATTGTCCCCAAAGATTAGACCTTTATGAGTTTGGGGTACTCCAGGGGTTTATAGCTGTTCTTTCATGTATTATGGGACTTGTGGATTCACAAAAATGGTTCCTTGATCATTCCTTTTGGTTCATGCATGAATAAAGTAGCTTAGAGTGCATTAGAAGCTGAAGATTTTTATATTGAGTCCTCCCTAACCATGAAAAGGCAAGGTTTTGAAAACCGGATAGGAGACTGAACCGATCGTCTTACCGGTTCGATGGTTCAGGTGGTCCAACCGGTCGGACCGGTCTCAAAAACCGGAAAAACCGGATGATGCATAATTATATTTAATTAAATAAAAAATACAAAAAACGAAAAAAATAAATATTTTTTAAAATTTCCGGTTTTGACCGGTTCAACCGGACCGGTTTTTACTGGTTCACATGAATACCGGTTTTTTAGCATTAAAGAACCGGATCCGCGACCGGTTCCCGGTTGAACCGGCCGGTCCGGTCCGGTTTTCAAAACATGGTGAAAAGGCTTAAAGCCAACAACTTTATGGATTAAGACATCGTACATTGGTCAGATATGTGGTTGGGTTGGTTGTCTTAATGGATTAAGACACTAACTTAGTGGAAATAGAGGCAAACGGAGTACGTCGGGCTTACTATTGGCTACGCACAACGTAGCTTAATACTTCCCTGATGAAAGCTGGCCCTGTTGTACACCCTGCGTAAAGATTGGTACACTCAGCGTACTCGTTGAGCGTTGGCTTTCGTTGGCTTTGACCTTTGGTCAATATTTAGGGTTTTTAGACCATGTGAAGGGTAAAATGGTCCTTTTACCCTTAGAAGGATTAGCCGTGGGATTTGGATTTGCAAGTGAGTTTTTGGACCTTAATTATTAATTAGAGTTAATTATTTTGTTATCTAGGCGGAGTGTAGATCCGAAAGTTCAGGTGCTAGATTTTCGTGTCGTAGTATCTGGTGAGTCTCCTCACTTACTCTTACCTACTTACTCTTACCTGGGTGTTAGGATAGCTGTACTTATGATAACCAACATGGTCTAGCTATTATGGTTATGTTATGCTATTTATATGTGACTGGGCCTGCTGATGCCTGATAGCTAACAGGGTTGCTGATAACCCATCGGGCGTGTTGTTAGCTCATTGGGACTGTTAATAGTTCTCAAGGTTGCTGATAACCCATAATTGTATATATATATATGTTGTGCTGTATGTGGTATCTTGGGGAACACGCTAAACTTCGTTGTCACGTCCCATTTTCACAACAAAAAATTTTCATTTTTATTTAAGGAAATCCTCCAAATTAGAAAAAAAATATTGAGAAAAGGTTTATTCCAAATACATTTATAATAATTTTAGAGTAATATTTAAAACGCGAAGTCTTCATTGCTGCTGATGAATGTGTACATTCACGCCTTCATCTTCCTGAGAAAACTGATGATACTTGTAACAATAAGCAACTGGGAAAGCACGGAGTTTAGTGAGTTTCTCCCAAAATATCCCATACGATAAAACATACAATCATGCATGTCGGGTCCAATCGACCATCAGGTTGGAATACCCCAGACCTAGTCAACCTCTGGTCTAGTCATCATTAGGATGGAATACCCCAGGTTGGAATGCCACTATACAAGCTTAGTGAGGCTGCCGATGAATGTGTATAATCACCCTCTAACTTACCCTATATTTCACTATAAATGGCCATTACGTGAAAGTTGATTTACAAGAATCACACCCAATGCTTATAGTTTTGCCAGTTTGAAGTGACAACATATTAGAATGTTTTACTAGATGAGAAATATTGTATAATGTTCGACTTAATGCATATATTCCACCGAATGCACCACTTAATAATTATAATATTCATGTAGTTGATGTTCTTGGTAATTAATAACATTAAAATTTGATAGTATTTGACAAAACAACTGTAAATGAAACTTGTTATTTTTATTTATTATTGATATGAAAAAAATATGATATTATGTTTTTAATTATTCGTGTTTTGTTGTTTATCCTTTAAGGTTAAATGAAAGAATTTGGACAAATCTCTATTCATGTTTGTTAGATTCATCTTAAAATACGACCGTTAAAAACAATTTTAAAATTGAAATATTATATAAAAATCCCTATAATAAAATTGAGACATTATACAAAATAAAAATGATTGTGTAATTATATAAAATAAACTTGATTATATAAGTATACAAAATAAAATTGAGATATTATATCACAATTCCTATAATAAAATATTTAATATTTGAAAATATAAACTAGAATTTTAGTATATCCTAGATGGTTATAAATAAAAATTTTAATAATTTCGTATATCTTTAGACCAATACTGTGAAAATTTAATATGTTATGATATCCTAGGGGTTTACTCGAAGTCAAAGTGGTTTTAAATCAGGTATCTTTAGATTCGCCTTAAAAACCATGAAGAAGAAGAATCGTTAGTTGGATACGCGAAATAAGGAAATAAAATATATTTACCGTTGCGCACATAAACCGCCTTTAGAAACCTACATATATCAGTAATCAATCTGCACTCCCTTCGATCGTTCTTCTCCAACAGCATTAGCAAGCTACCCATGATAAGTCTCTTCAAGTACCCATGTATGTCTGTATTTTGCATCTTTTAATTTTCTCTTCTGTCGATTGTCTTGTTTTTGATTCTTCTTTGACAGATTTTTTCCGAGGGTTTTCATTTTGAAAGGCTAACAGTTTCTTATACAGTTTTTTCCTACTTGAAAATTGGGGGTTTTTCCACTTCTTGGTTATCGATCAGTTTCTTGTTTTTCATCATGTTCTTCATTTTATGCATAGATAATCTTTAGAATCTTTTGGTTTTGTTTATTTGAAATAGTTTTTGATAGTCGATTGATCCTGCTCTTTAATCTTCTTAAGTTCATTGTTTGGGTTTCTTGGTCAATCATTAAGAACAAGAAGATAGAATGAATCAGAATAAATTTTTTGGGGGTTTTCCCCTTCTATCGTAGGGAGGGTTTGATGAATATTTCTGAAAATAGTTGAGAGATGTGTCTTGTTTCGTAATGCTTTGTTAGATGGCTTATCTGTTCCATATAAATATATTATTTTTTGAATTTGTTCATCTACAAACGTGTTTTCTTTCTGGGTTTCTCTAGATGAGCAATTCCAAGTTATTTTTATGTGCTTTGTTGTAGGAGTAGAAATAAAGGGATATCACATATATGTAAAAGTTATTTTTCTTCAATGATATAGGTTCAGTGATTATCTCCACTAACCTGTTTATTTTGTGGATATTATATATACCTTACAGGAGACAGATTGGAGGCTGACTAATGATGATGATTTTGAAGTATCTTTGTTTCCATATTGGTCTTTATGTGCATGTTTTCTCTCTTTTATTGCAGTGTAATGATTCTGTTCTTGAAATCTGAGATTATTAACAACCTTTTGATTGTGAATCTTAAGATCATCTCATTGAGTCATATTTTGTCTCTATTTTTACATGTTTCAGATCTAGATTATCTGTTTATAACAGTGTGTAATGAAGTCTAAATTATTAACTACTGATTTGAACTTAACTTCTCTTTCTTTTCCCTTATTATGCAAGCTTTTGTGTGGTAACCTTTTTATAGTTTCCAGTTAAATGTTTTTCCTTTTCGAGTTCTTTCTGTGTTGCTCATATATGTTTGTAGACTATTTTCACGTGTTTAGGTTATTAATTATCTTTATTTTGTTGGCTAAGCTTTTAATGTATTCTGTTGTTGTTTAAAAGATAAAGGGACATCAGTGTCACTTGTAGTTTTTACTAGTTTCCAGTTAAATGCTTATATGAATCATGAGTAGTGTGGTCAGGAATTTCTTTCTTTGATGCTATGGTTTTTTTTCCAACTGATTGTGTGTTCTACACTATTTAATTAGTACCATATTCATGCTATGGAATGTATATTTAGTGTTTCTTTTTGGCTTAATGGGTTAAGCACTTAATCTGGAGAGCTATATGACTGTTTCTATTTTGAATCTTATGATGACTAAATGTTTTTTACTCATATTTAGTTCTCATCAAGTCTTCATTCAGACCCTCGATTCATAGCAGTGAGTGTAGATTGTGTGCCTTTTGAATATTAATATTAAGAGCATCACATTCTTTTTCTACAGTTCCTATGGTGGCAACAAATGCATGTATGGATCCAAAGATTCAATTCTTTGTTTATCATATGTTGTTTTTCATCTGTCACTTGTCTTGTTCTTGGTTCTTCTTTGATGGGTTTATTTGAAGGGTTTTGATTTTTGAATGACAGAGGTTCCTTATACAATTCTTTCCAACTTGAAAATTAAGGTCATTGAGTTTCTTGGTTATCGGGTTCTTTTTTTTTTCGTCATGTTCTTCATTTTATACAGAGATATCAGTATGGCTTATATAACAAATATTTTTCTTTAATGATTATCTCCATTAACTTGTTTATTTTGTGGATATATACCTTACAGGATAACTAATGATGATGATTTTGAAGTATCATCTTTTCTATAATGGTCTTTATGTGTTTCCTTTTTTATTTTTTTGGTTTCTGGTTGAAAGTTGGGGAGTTCTCTTCCATTTTGGTGAGATGTTTTCTCAATGTGGATATTCCATTCAAGTAGGTGTCTGATTTCAGCTCTTTCTTTCTCTCTTTTATTGCAGTGCAATGATCCTGTTCTTAGAATCTAAGATCCTCTCATCTTTTTTTTTTTCTTTTTTTTTTCTATAGTTGCTATGATGACACCAAATGTACATCTGTTTACTTAGATTCAGTTCTTTTCAATTCTTGCATGCTGGTAAATTACAATTGAGTTAGGTTGTCCTTTCTTATTAGTAAGTAACCTTTTGATTTGACCTTAAATTCACTTGTTTCCCTTCTTTTTTGGGTCTCTTTATAAGGTTTTATGTGCTCACCTTTTTTTTTTTTTTTGCAGTTGCTATAGAGGCCCCACCCAAAGTCAATGGATGTTTACTCAGAATCCATTCCTGTGATGGTGGTAAATTGCAATTAATTAAGCTTGTTTGCCTTTTCTTATTCACCTTCATATTCATACTCCTAGGCATCCTTCATATTCACAACATTCTGTGCTTGAAATCTATATCATCGACCTTTTGTTTGTAAATCTAAAGATTGATTATGTTCTTGTCAACTCTTGCACAGTGGTAAATTTCATTTTAGCTGGTTTGTCTTTTCTTTTTCACCTGAACTTTTTTTCACTTACTTAATGCACACATATTTACTCTGATTTGGTTCTTGTCAACTCATACATGATGTTAAATTGCAACTGAGATATCCCTTAAATCCATGTAAAATGACTATTTCACCCACATTTTTGTATTTTTACTAATTCTTCTGTACATGAACTCACAACAATGAACTTTGAATCAAATGGTCTTTTCTATCTTGCTCCTATTTGTTGGTTGAATCTTTCTAATCTCTAATGGTATGGGCTTTCCAGGCTATTTGCAGGAAGGACATTATGTTCAAAACAACTCGACTAATAGCCTGAATATGATGTCCCTCTTGTAGACTATTTTCATGTGTTTAGGTACCACTTTCAGGTATATATTATTCATCTTTTTATTTTGTTGGCTAAACTTTTAATTAATGTATGTATTCTGTTGTGGTTTGAAAGATAAAGGGATATATCAGTGTCACTTATATGAGTTTTACTTCTGTTCATAAATATTAATTCTCTGATTTGTAGTTTTTACTGTAATGAGGAAAAGTTCAACTCTGTCTAATTGTTCTGGTTTTCCTCGATGAGAAATGAAGGAGCTTTTTACATTGTTTAATTAAAAATGATATCATTAACCTTTTCCTTTTGATATTAATATTAAGATCATCTCATCTTTTTTCTACAGTTGTGATGATGCATGGTGACACAAAATGCATGTACGTTTACTCACTCAGATTCAGTTCTTGTCAACTCCTGTACGTTGCTAAGTTGCAATCTAGAGGGAAATTGTCAGAAAAGTCCCAATATTTTCGGAAAAGTTACATTTTAGTCCCAATTTATTTTTTTTGAACAGACAAGTCCCGGTTAGTTGATTTTACATGGTAATATGTCATTTCCTGTTAAAAGAAAAAAAGGACTTTTTTGTTAATTTGAGCCAAAATGAAATAATCGGGGCTTTTATGTTAAAAAAAATTAGGACTTAACTGTAACGTTTCCGTAAATATTGGGACTTTTCTGACAATTTCCCTCTAGATTATTAATCTTTTTGTTTATGAATCATAAGATCATATTAATGTCAAAATTTTCTACTCATATTTAGTTATTTGAAGCTATGGATATGGTGATTTTTCTGATGCTCTCTCTGTATGTGGATATATACCTTACAGGAGACAGATGGGAGTCTGACTAAATCTAATGAATTTAAAGCATCTTCTTTTCTATAATGGTCTTAATTTGTTTTGCTTTTTTGGGTTTCTGGTTGAAAGTTGTGGAGCACAAGCATGAGACTTCTCCTTCCATTATGGTGGGATATTTTCTCAATGTGGATGTGTCTGATTTCAGCTCTCTTTCTCTCCTTTATTGCAGTGTACTGATTCTGTTATTGAATCATAAGATCATCTGAGCTTTTCATATAGTTGCTATGATGACTAAATGCCGCTATGTTTTACTCATATTTACTTCTCATCAACTCTCTATTCGGACACTCGGTTCATAGCAGTGTCTGTAGATTATTCAAATTTTAGTTTTGAATCTTAAAATAGGTGGAAAAAGAAATATTAAATTAGGATTAGAACTTAAAAATTAATGTCTTCCAAAGTTAGAAGCTTTTTTTTTGTCTTCCGGAAAAAGATGTCAAAAAGATCTTTTTATATATCCTTTGTCTTCTGAAAAGCAAACAGTCTTTTTCACAAATGTCTTTCCTCCCGTAGACATAAGAGGTCAAAAAGAGCTTTTGGCAGAAAACAAACACCACTTTAGATTATATCAACCTTTTAGTTTTGAATCTTAGAATCATCTTATTCTTGTTCTACAGTTTCTATGGTGGCAACAAATGCATGTTTGTCCTTTCTTATTCACCTATTTTTCTTTCCATTATCTTCAGATGCCTGGGGTCTTTTTCTTTAGTTCATGACTTTTTTTTTCCCCCATTATTAACCTTTGTCCCATTTGTTTCACACATGTTTATCCTTGATTTTCTTTTAAATTAGTTTGTTTGTGTCTCATGTCAAGAGAGAGAGAGGGCTTATTTGAATGGCTTTACTATCCTATGTTAGTATATGTAATGAACTTTTACCATTCTATATAACTGAGAATAAATTTATGAAAGCTTAATTGATTATGAATCTTAAGATCGTCTCATCTTTTTTCTGTTGTTGATATGGTGGCACCAAATGTTTTATTCATAGTTTTTCTCTGGTTGTGGAATTAGCAATATCCCTCTTCTTTTAACCTAAATCAGTTATCTGTATGATCTCAGAGGAATCGACTACAGATTGTTAATATTGTTCATTTTACTCTGTTTGTGTGTATGTGTGCTTATAGTCTATGGATCAGGAACTGTAGGTTGCTTGATTATATGAAATATGAATATAATGGTGTTTATGTGAATGATGATTTGTGGGTTTACTCAAAGTGTGTATAAGGAGGTGCTTTAATCACTCCTGAAAGTCATGCTTTTAGCCCATTGCCTGATTGGTATGTTGATTTCAAGAATCTGTCTTTTTGTTTTAACTTTTTTTTCTCTAATAGGTTATTTCTAAGCTTCTCGTGAAGAATAATTTGATAGGAGCAACACAACTGGGGAGCACATACATGTTATTATGTATATAGCAAAAATGCAAGGTTGAGAGGTATTGATGTTTTTAATTATAAGAAATTTCTTTTGAATGGTAGTTTGATTTGAGTGATGTTTATATTTGTGGTTCAAGGTTTGGTTTGGGAATATCCCTCAATAGTTGGATTTGTAGGTAGGTAGGTAGACTTTATTGTCTTTTTTGTCCCACAAAATGATAAAGTTTTAACATCAAGATAAGTTTTCCCATATTTTAAAAACATTATTTTACCTCTTTTTTTACTATTAAAGTTTTTGATTTCCATATCTGGTATTCCATCTACATATGAATTTCTCAGTATAAAGGAATGTCTATACTTTTTAAAATGTAATTTTTTTAAATCTTAAAAGTCTTGACAAAACTACTATAGGTGGTAAGTCACATTTCATTAGTAGACTTGGATGAAGGAAACACTTGTTTATCTTATGATAAATGCAATAAATGACAATGTACTTTCATTGATTTGTTTATTATAGCATCAGTCTTCCTATTACAACATGGCACTTTGAAATACTTACCCAGTTATAGCAATATCTTACAAATACAAAACAATTTTTACTGTTATTAATTATAATAAGGCATATTTTTCAAAGTATAATGCCCTACTAAATAAGAAAAATATCAATCCTTTAATTGAAAATACAATGTTATGAACTTATAATCGAAGGTAAGATGCTACAATACACAAGTTCAATTCATGAAAGCATTTAGCTATTTGCTTGAACTGAACATTATTGTGTTTTTACTTACAGTCCTCTTCCTTTTGATCATTGATAATACTGATAATGAATTTCTTTTCCTCTCTTTGTTTCATGCGTTAATATGATCTTGAATTCCAGTTTTTGTTTCTTGTTATACAACCTTAATTAATGTGGTGTGGTTTAGGTTGTTTGCTCTTTCCTCTTCCTTTTGATCATTTATAATAAATAATAATACATCAGTCAGCATTGTTAGTTTTTATTCATTGTACCTCAAGAGTCAAGAGCAATGCAATTTTTCTTAAATATTCAGGAGGATATAATGCTAGAATTTAAGGGGCACAAATAGGTGACTTCTCTTCTCTTCTATTAATTGCAATTGAGATCTTTTTCCTTTTTTATTCACCTACTTCTCTTCCATCCTCTTGCGATTTCTTTAGTTAATGACTTTTTCTTTTATTAATCTTTTCATTATGAATCTTAATTATATCTAATTTATTTATACTTTTGCTATAGCGGAGGGAAATACACATATATGTGTTTACTGAAAGCCAGTTCTTTTCAACCTTTGCTTTTGTGGTAAATTGTTGTTTGTCCATTCTTATTATTTACCCCCCTTTATTCATGTTCATGTGCATCCTATCTTATAGATTTTACATTTTTTTTATAAAACTTTCAAATGTTTCCTTAAACATGTATCATATTTTACTATATCAAGTCATTTTCTTTTGAAAAATCAACCCAATTAAAGCATTGCACTATTCGCTTTTCGCATTTTAACTTTCAAAAAATTTCTTATTGAGGTATTTCACTTTTAAAAAATCTATAAATTCTTTTTTTGATTATTATTATGGTTTTGATGTATGTAATATGTTCATGGACTTCTTCTTTTTTTTCTCTAGATTATGCTATTTAGGTTTGGAGATAGAATTTAGGTTTTCTTGTCTGGAAACGAGTTTACTTTCTTTTTAATCTGAAAAATGTAATCAAGAATTTCAACAACTCTATTATTGATAACATAATGGAGCCTTTTTAGGTTGTTTAATTGTTGCTGAAGCAAAATCAAATAGCAGTGTAATTAACTTTTCCCTTTCTATTTTACAGCTTTTAAGTCCTTAATCTTATGCTAGTTTTAGTTAACTTTTCCCTTTCAAATAGCAGTGTAATTAACTTGTCCCTTTCGATTCCATGTTTGTTAATTTTAGTTTTTTTTTTTCATTGTACCTCAGGAGCAATGCAATTTTAATTTAGTATTCAGGAGATGATGCTAAAATTTAGGGGGCACAAACATGTGACTTACCTGCTCTCTCTGTTCATATCTCTATTCAGTGATATGTTTTTGCAATTATAAATTTATATTAATAAAACCTTATAAGACACTTAAATTACACAAATTTTATAACACTTGTTTTCGGATTGTTTTTCTTGCACTTTTTATCCTTTTTGGATTTGGTCTTTGGGCTTCATGCCGCCCATGTAAAATGACTATTTTGCCCACATTTTTTATATTTTTACTAACTCTGTACAAGAACTCATGCAATCACAACAATGGACAGAAACTCACAACCAATGACTTGTTTGAAGGAGGTCAAAGATCAGATGTTATGAAAGGTTTTAAAGCTCAAAGGTATGTAATTTTCCATTCAACAAAATTGAGAGTTATTTATCTGATGCAGAATTGATTATTTTAAAGGCCACAATAATTTAATTTTTGGGTTTGCCCATTACTGTTATTGATGAGGTGCCACCTAAGAGAACTGTAAACAAAATAAAAATCAACATTTAACATTTCCTGTTAGGTGAAAGAAGTAACTGTATGTTGAATATTAGAATATGACTATCCTACCTTTCATGTGCAGAAACATGATCATGTTTACAAATCATTATGTGGATATCTTGAACATGTGTAGAAATTAAAGAGCACAAGGGTATCAAGGAAGTCTATGATGAGGTAAACTTCTCTAAGCTTTTCTTTTCTTTGATGGTTCCATTTTTTATCCTTTCTATTATGAGTCTTAAGATCATATCACCTCGTTTTTATAACATCGTGCATTTTAGTTTTCTTTCAGTTACAACATTATAACTTTTAAATTTAGCCTGTCAAGGCATTTTACTTTTAAAAATCTATCGTATTTTTCAAAATGAGTTATTTTATTTTGACAAACTACCAATTCTTTATGATGACATTTACTATACTTTTTTGGAAAGTGAGGGTAATAGGTCATTTATTCTCATTCAGAAAGAAACATGCTTTATCTATACAGTATTTTTCTCCATACAAACCATTTCACCCATTCAGCCACTTTACCATGTCTGTATTTTTTAAATTTATTTGGATTTTGTTTATTGTTGATAACAGTCTTTTGGTGAACATGGAGATTGTTTAAGTTGTTGTAGAAGCAAATCCTAAAGAATGAACTTTTTCCTTTATTAGCTCTTTAATTTTGTTATGAATCTTAATATCACATCTTGTTTTTTTTGAAGGGTTTTGATTTTTGAATGTCAGAGGTTCCTTATATAATTCTTTCCAACTTGAAAATTAAGGTCATTGAGTTTCTTGGTTATCGGTTTCTTGTTTTTCATCATGTTCTTCATTTTATACAGAGATAATCTTTTAATTTTTTGGTTTTATTTATTTGTAATATATTTGCTACTCTCTATTCTTTTTAAGTTCATTGTTTGAGTTTCTTTGTCAATCATTTAGAATAAAGAAGATACATAATGAAACATAGTGATTTGATTTGAGTGATGTTTGTATTTGTGGTTCAAGGTTTGGTTTGGGAATATCCCTCAATAGTTGGATTTGTCATGAATTGTATTTGTAGGTGAACTTTATTGTCCCACAAAATGATAAAGTTTTAACATCAAGATAAGTTTCATAAAACCTATATAATAAGCCCATATTTTAAAAACATTATTTTACCTCTTTTTTTTACTATTAAAGTTTTTGATTTCCATATCTGGTATTCCATCTACATATGAGTTCCTCAATCTAAAGGAATGTCTATACTTATTAAAGTGTGTTTTTTTAACTCAAAAGTCTTGACAAAACTACTATGGCTATAAGTTTCATGGTGAAAACTGTTTCTTCTTTTGTTTCTTGTTATACAACCTTAATTAATGTGGTGTGGTTTAGGTTGTTTGCTCTTTCCTCTTCCTTTTGATTTTTAACCGTTCTATTAAGATCATATCACCTCGTTTTTAATAGTTTCTATGATGACTAAATGCATGTATGCTCTACTCATATTTAGTCTTCTCATCAACTCTTTATTCAGACACTCGATTCATAGCAGTGTATAGATTATTATATTAAACTTTTGATTTTTAAGCTTAAGAGCATCTCGTGAATGAATGGTGGAAAATTGCAATTGAGATAGATGGTTTTTTCCTTTCTTATTCACCTACTTGTCTTCCATCCTCTTGAGATGCTTGGGGTCTTTTTCTTTATTTAATGAAAATTTCCATTATTAACCTTTTCATTATGAATCTTAACAACATCTAATTTATTTATACAGAGTCTATAGTGGAGGAAAACACACATATATGCTCACTGAAAGTCAGTTCTTGTCAACTCATGCTTGCTGGTAAATTGCAGTTTGTCTGGTTTGTCCATTCTTATTTACCCTTATTTTATATATTTTACATTTTTTTTTCCTTCAAATTAATCTTCTTTAAATGGTTTATGATCCAATCCCATATTAATATATCTTCATTTGCTTAATAACCTTTTAGATTTGTTCACGAGTAAGCAAGCCCAAAAAATTTATCTTCAACCCATGTCTATGTATTTCATATAAGGCTTTTTGCTTTTAAAAATCTATCATATTTTTCAACATGAAGGCATTTTCTTTTGAAAAATCAAACCAAACATGACATCATATCTTCATTTTTTACATAATAAGCACACTTCCCTTTAAAAACTCAACCCATTTATAGCATTGCACTTTTTAGTTTTATTTGTGTTAAAACGTTGCAACTCTCAATGCATTTTACTTTGGAAAATATTCATCTTTTTCTATGGTTGCTATACCAAATGTACATCATCTGTTTACTTAGATTCAGTTCTTGTCAACTCTTGAATACTGGTAAATTACAATTCAGTTCTTGGAATTTAAGATTATAAGTAACCTTTTGATTTGACCTTGTTTTCCCTTCTTTTTTCGGGTCTCTCTATAAAGTTTTATGTGCTCACATATTTAATAGTTTTTACTAGTTTCCAGTTTATTATTTTCCCTTTTTGAGTTCTTTCCATGACCTTGTTTATGTTGTTATACATGAGCTATGCAGTAATATATCTGCCTTCTTATCTGGAGATGGAAATTGTTCACTTCTCTTGAATGTGTATCATTTTTCTCGAAATCTTGATTGTTAAACTTTTAATTATGAATGCTAAGATCATTTGTGCTTTTTTCTTCAATGCATGTGGAGTTTGTTCTTGTCGATTCATAAATGGTGTTAAATTGCAATTGAGATAGTTTGTTGTTTCTTATTCGCCCACTCTATTCATTTTACTTGCATCCTATCTATGAAGCAGTGCATTGAACTTTTATCATTTTGCATTTAGGAATTTTTATTAATAACCTCATTGTTAGTGTTTGATAACATCTCATTGTTTTTCAAACAGTTTTTTTTTCTTCAGTCCAATTGATTATGAAGCTTGATAACAACTCATCGTTTTTCTGTGGTTATAAATTATTAACCTTTTGATTCTGAATCATGTATGTTTACTCATGTTGAGTTCTTGTTAACTCTTGCATTGTGTTATCCTATCTATTCCATATTAATATATTTTCATTTGTTTAATAACCTTTTGGATTTGTTCATTAGGAAAGGTAGCCCAAGTGTGTGTTCTTCAACCTTAGGAATCCTATCTAGTTATGTACCTATGGTGGAACCTAATAATACATGCATTCATGTTTACTTTGATTTGGTTCTTTTCAACTCATTTGTGGTGCAAAATTGCAATTGAGATGTTTGTTGGTTGTTTCTTATTCGTATTATTTGCCCAGTCTATGATAGCATTGCAAATGAATTTTTTCCATTTTGCACTTGAAATATATATTATTTCATAACTCATCTTTATCTTTTATAATTACTTTTTTATAACTTTTATTCTTATTATATAGTGGGTATCCTTAGCATGTTTATTACATTTTGCTTCTAGTTAATACATTTTACTTGTTTATCTGTTAAATGTGTTGTCCTTATAGAGTTCTTAAGGGGGTAGTAGATGGGGAACTACATGATATTTTGATCTAGAAAATCATAGAAATAACTATTCTATTACTCCACTGTTTTCAAAGTGATACATTGGCATTTTACTTTTAAAAATCTATCGAATTTTTCATTATTAAGGCATTTTTTTTTTGAAAAATCTACCTAGAAACAATAGCATTGTACTTTCTTTTTTATATAATAAGCATATTTCCCTGTAAAAAATGATCCCACTTGTATCATTGCACGTTACAGTTTTATTTGTGTTAAAAACATTGTAACTTTCAAGTATTTTCTTCTCTAAGGCATTTTATTTTGAAAATCATATCATTTTTTTCTTATCAAGGCATTTTACTTTGAAAATTCAACCAATTTATCTTTATGTACTTTGTTGTTGGGGTAGAAATTTAATAAGGGGATAAATGGGTATCACATTTATTTTTATCTCCATTAACTTGTCTATTTTGTGGATATATATACGGAAGAGAGGAGTTAGGTTTTGATTGTTAGAGAAGTCATTTCGTTGGGAGAGATCTGAATGATAGAAGTTGTAATGTAATTTTTTGTGTTGTAGATCTAAAGTAGAGCATATAAATATAAGAGTATTCACCTTTTGATTATAAATCTAAAGATTGCCTCATGCTCATATATTATTATATTCCTGTCAACTCTTGCATGGTGGTAAATTAATTGCAAGTGAGCTGGATCTTTTTTCAACTCTTGGATGATGGTAAATTGTATCCTATCTATTTATAGAAATGTAATAAATTATGTTATTGAAATCTTCTTAATTAATTGTTAAACTTTTGATTATGAATCCTAAGATCATATGAACTCTTTCCTACAATTGCTATTGTGGCATCTAATGCATCTATAGTATATGTATACTCACATTCATTTCTATGCATGATGGTATGTATGTATATTCAGTATTTGCCTTCTTATTTTGGAGATAATATAAGTTGTTTATATATCTCTTGTTAATGTTTTTTGGTAATGATGAAGTCTACCTCTTATAGTGACTTTCTTTTGGTTTTCCGTTTAATTTTTTGGTGAAGCAAAAAAAGCACGTGTAATGAACTTTCACCATTCTATGATTGAAAGAGTTCTTGTCAGATTAGTTATTTTTCAACTATCACACATTTTCGTTAGTTGATTGATGATATTCACCAAAGTGCTAATTACTTGTAATTTATTATAATTTTCTTTTTGGGTTTCTCTAGACAAAACTTGTATTCCAATGCTTCCTATCTGTTTATAGCAGTGTAATGGAATCTAAATTATTAACTACTGATTTGAACTTAAGTTCACTTTTTTTTCCCTCTTAGTTTTTACTAGTTTTCAGTTAAATGTTTTTTCCTTTTTGAGTTCTGGTAAACTCATGGTTTTTTTTACATGCAGGATTTTTTTGGTACTCCTAGTCATTATATCTATTTATAGCAATGTTATGAACTTTCTTCATTTTCCAATTGAGCATTTATAGATTCTTAAACTTTCATCTTTTTTCTGCAGTTGCCACAGAGGCCCCAAAGTCCATGCATGTTTACTCAGATTCCACTCTTGTCAACTCTTGCATGCATCCTGCATATTTAAATCATTCTAATCAACTTTCACCATTCTGTGCTTCATATCTATATCATATTATCAACCTTTTAATTGTAAATCTAAACATATTGCCTCATGCACAGGTTAGGTTATCTTCTTGTCAACTCTTGCAATTGAGCTTTTTGTCTTTTTTTTTTCCACCTATCTTTAGGCATCCGATCTGTTTATAACAGACTAGTGAAGTTTCACCATTATGTTATTGAAACTTTTAATTTTGGATCATCCTATGAGTTTATCATTTTGCACTTAATGCATGTATATTTACTCTTATGTGTTTTGCTTTTTTGGGTTTGTGGTTGAAAGTTGTGGAGCACAAGCATGAGAGTTCTCTTCCATTTTGGTGAGATGCTTTCTCTCTTTTATTGCAGTGTAATGATTCTGTAAGTCAGTTTTATGGCGAAGCAGCCAAAATATAGTAATGTTGTGAACTTTCATGATTCTATATTTTAATTATATATACCTTTTGTACAGATCCTAAGATAGTTACATTGTTTTTCTACAGGAGAAGGAAAGCTTTGTGAATTATCCTGATGTAGTAAGTTTAATAATATATAGTAAGGGTATCTTGGTCATAAGTCTTAGTAAGTCAGTTTTATTCAAACAGTAAGGGTATCTTTCCATCGTCTTTAGATGCCTGGGGTCTTATTTTAATTATTTATTTCATTATTAACCTTTGTCCCATTTGTTTCACACATGTTTATCCTTGATTTTCTTTTAAATTAGTTTGTTTGTGTCTCATGTCAAGAGAGAGAGAGAGAGAGAGGGCTTATTTGAATGGCTTTACTATCCTATGTTAGTATATGTAATGAACTTTTACCATTCTATATATAACTGAGAATAAATTTATAAAAGCTTAATTGATTATGAATCTTAAGATCATCTCATCTTTTTTCTGTTGTTGATATGGTGGCACCAAATGTTTTATTCATATTCATAGCTCCATGAACCATTTGAGCCATACTTTTTCTCTGGTTGTGGAATTAGCAATTTCCCTCTTCTTTTAACCTAACTTAAGACTTGTACTCTAAATTTTTAAGAACCATCTAAATCAGTGCACTGTATAATCTCAGAGGAATCGACTACAGATTGTTAATATTGTTCATTTTACTCTGTTTGTGTGTATGTGTGCTTATAGTCTATGGATCAGGAACTGTAGGTTACTTGATTATATGAAATATGAATATAATGGTGTTTATGTGAATGATGATTTGTGGGTTTACTCAAAGTGTGTATAAGGAGGTGCTTTAATGACTCCTGAAAGTCATGCTTTTAGCCCATTGCCTGATTGGTATGTTGAATTTCAAGAATCTGTCTTTTTGTTTTAACTTTTTTTTTTTCTCTAATAGGTTATTTGTAAGCTTCTCATGAAAAATAATTTGATAGGAGCAACACACTGGGGAGCACATGTTATTATGTATATAGCAAAAATGCAAGGTTCATTTATATGTTTCTTTGTGATTATTAATTCAGTAATGCTCAATGATCAAAATGATTGGTTTCATTTGTGCAGAAAGTTCAAAATCAGGGATTCCTATCCTATCCTCCAAAGCATGTTGAGAGAAACACTTCTTTTTTCCTTCACTGAAGATGAAGGAAACACTTGTTTATCTTATGATAAATGCAATAAATGACAATGTACTTTCATTGATTTGTTTATTATAGCATCATTCTTCCTATTACAACATGGCACTTTGAAATACTTACCCAGTTATAGCAATATCTTACAAATACAAAACAAATTTTACTGTTATTAATTATAATAAGGCATATTTTTCAAAGTATAATGCCCTACTAAATAAGAAAAATATCAATCCTTTAATTGAAAATACAATGTTATGAACTTATAATCGAAGGTAAGATGCTACAATACACAAGTTCAATTCATGAAAGCATTTAGCTATTTGCTTGAACTGAACATTATTGTGTTTCTACTTACAGTCCTCTTCCTTTTGATCATTGATAATACTGATAATGAATTTCTTTTCCTCTCTTTGTTTTATGCATTAATATGATCTTGAATTCCAGTTTTTGTTTCTTGTTATACAACCTTAATTAATGTGGTGTGGTTTAGGTTGTTTGCTCATTCCTCTTCTTTTTGATCATTTATCATACATCAGTCAGCATTGTTAGTTTATGTGCCTCATAGTTGGTGATTTCAGATTTATCCAGTGTACCTCAAGAGTCAAGAGCAATGCAATTTTTCTTAAATATTCAGGAGGACATAATGCTAGAATTTAAGGGGCACAAATAGGTGACTTCTCTTCTCCTCTATTAATTAATGATTTCTATAATACTATGGCGTCTTTCCTTTTTTGTATCCTTATATAGCATGTTTAATTAAGTTTGTGGAGCTGGTTTTTTTACTAATTGGTGAACTTTGAAGCATAATTGGCACCATTTTTATACTTTTACTAATTCTATGTTTGAAGTTATTAACTTTCACAATGGAGCTGGTTTTTTTCTACAGTTACATGGTGTTAAATTGCAATTGAGATAGTTTGTTGTTTCTTATTCACCCACTCTATTCAATTTACTACCATCCTATCAACTTTTATCATTTTTGTACTTAGAAATTTATATCAATAGCCTTATACTACTAAATTACAAATTTTGTCCCTATTATATAACCACTTGTTTTTTTTTAACGCTTCATGCTGCCTAAAGGTAGCCATTAAATCCATGTAAAATGACTATTTTGCCCACATTTTTATATTTTTAACAAGAACTCAGTCACAACAATGAACTTTGAAGCAAATGATTTTTACTTCTCATGAGGTGTGTAGTATGTACACTGTTTTTTTTTTCAACTATTTGTCTGTTGTACACTATTTAGTAGTATATTTCTCTTGTATGTGTATCGATTTTACTTGCTTTGAATTCCTTTCATCTTTTTAATATTTTTTCCAGTGATGTGGAAGTTCAACTCTGTTGCTGACTTTTTCTTCTTGTTTTCCGCGACAACAAAGGAGATTTTTTATGTTGTTTAATCGTTTGATGAAATATATATAAGTGTAATGAACTTTCACTATTCTACAATTAAAAACAATATTATTAACCTTTAGATTATAAATATTAAGTCCATCTCATTTTTCCTACAGTTGTGATTGTGGCACAAAGTGCATGTATGTTTACTCACTCAGATTCAGTTGTTGATAATTGTCGATTCCATGATTGTTGATTTTAGTTTTTTTTTTTTTTTTCATTGTACCCCAGGAGCAATGCAATTTTAATTTAGTATTCAGGAGATGATGCTAAAATTTAGGGGGCACAAACATGTGACTTACCTGCTCTCTCTGTTCATATCTCTTTTTAGTAGTATCTTCTTTGCAATTAGAAATTTATATTAATAAAACCTTATAAGACTCGTAAATTACACAAATTTTATAACACTTGTTTTCGGATTGTTTTTCTTGCACTTTTTATCCTTTTTGGATTTGGTCTTTGGGCTTCATGCCGCCCATGTAAAATGACTATTTTGCCCACATTTTTTATATTTTTACTAACTCTGTACAAGAACTCATGCAATCACAACAATGGACAGAAACTCACAACCAATGACTTGTTTGAAGGAGGTCAAAGATCAGATGTTATGAAAGGTTTGTGTTCCAATATCATCTCAAGAGTGTCAATCCATGTTCATGAATGCCATTCACTTCTAATATTCCAATCATCATGTAATTATTAATACATTTCCCAAAATGCCCTTATGGCCAATAACTCCATTTATCCATCTAGGAATCAAGAAACACCTTATGTTTTGAATTATAATAATTATGATAGTATCCATTCATGATTATGAATTTCTTTTACTCATCAATTGCTCAACTAGAAAGGAGTCCATTGGTTTCGTCATATTGTCCTCAAATGCATTTCAATCCTAACTTATACACGATTCTACCATCATTGATGTGTTTTAGTATTCCAATTGTAGATTTCTAGGGTTCATGAGGGTTTTCACCGCAAATACTCAAATCCATCAATGGGACGATTGGATTGAGATTGGGATCATCAAAACAAATCAGGGAGGTTAGAAAAACAAACCCTAACAATCCTAACAAGCTAAAATCGACATTGGGGTTAGAACCACTCCACAAATCCGAATTCTAAGCTAAATGATGAGAATATTTTACCTTTTAAGCCTTCATTCCTTCTCTCCGTTGTTTGATTGTTTCATTCTTCACTTGGATCGAACCTTAGATGGAAAGGAAAAGAAAATCACCATTTGAAGATCTCTAGCATGCTCAATACGTAACTGGAAGAGAAATGAAAGGAGTGTTCATCTTATTTCCCACTTGCTCACATTTGGTCCCTCAGGTTTACTTGTTTTTGCCAAAATTCACCAAACCTTAATATTTGTCATTTCAACTTAAGTTTTGACACAATAAGTCCTCGTCCATCCATTATAAAACTTTATTATTCCATTCCATTAATTGAGTCAGCCCTTTGGTCAACTTACTTTGCCAGTTTGACACTTTTGGTCCTCGAACTTTTAAAATGTCATTATTTTCACTTTTAACCTTCTAAGCATTATATCAACTAATGTTATAATTATCCCTTGATGCTTTAACTATACAAATCATCTTTCCTTTATTCACTTCATTAATTTAAAAAACCAATCTTGAATTTTAGGATGTTACATTATCTTTAGTCTTGGACTTGCATACTCAATATGGGAGACGAAAATCACAAAGATCCTCCTTATTTGCGATGAGCTAGATGAACCCATCGTATTTTCTTCTCCGGCTTTGGCTAGGGTTGGAATAGTTTTGGTCAATTTTGGGGGTTTTGTTCGTGTTATACCACATATGACTCTTTTTAATGATTGTCCATGTAGGTAGTCACATGAGAAATATTGAATCAACTGTTAATAGTGATTGAATGTGTACAATATATACAAATTGAAGGGGTAAATATTGACAAAAAAAAAATCCAGTGACTTAATGTATACAAATTGAAAAATATCTTAACATTTTAATTTTTTTCCCTTTAATTAATTTAACAAATCTTCAAGAGGCTAGTAAAGGGTTGTGCTATAAGTACCCCTCCTTCACTCACATATAGTGTCACATCAGGGGGTGCACAAACACTATTACACTCACATGTAAGGGGTATACAACATTGGGTGGGGGTACGTATAGAAATTGCCCTAATAGAAACTGTGGAAAAAAGGGTAATGCTATAAGTACCTCCCTTATTTTCCAATTCCACCCGCTATGTGTTTTTTTTGTCTTTTGTTGTTTTTTCTTTTGTTTTTGTTTTTGGTTTTTTTTGTTTTTTCCCTATTTTGTTTTTTGTTGTTTTTAATTCTTCTTTGTTTTATATTTTAATCTTATTATTATTACTATTATTATTATTATTATTATTATTATTATTATTATTATTATTATTATTATAAATTTCGATAACCATATAAAATTCAGACAATATTTTAAAATTCGAATGACATTTTAAATTTGGACGACATTATAAATTCAGACGACATTATAAAATTCAAATGACTATATAAAATGGAATAAAAACATAGTTTGTCTTTATTTATCACATATATTAATTGGTTCGATATTACAATTGTGTGGTGTGTTATGCGGATTGAAAGCATTTAGTCGAACACTATACAATGTTTCCCATGTAACCAAATATTCTGATCTATATGTACGGAGAAGCCTGGAAAAAACATCAGACATTGGATATGCTCCCCGTAAATCAAACATTACATAATGGTTAGGGTGAACGTGGGTGATAACAACATATGCAGGATTTGGTATGTTTTGTGGGCCATATTAATGTAGGAACCATGTTGAAGAACCTTGCTTGCTTAGATAAACAACGATAACACCATATCTGTTAGCAATGAGTATAGCAGTGTCTGGCATAACCAACCAATACTCCAATACTGCAAAGCCCAATCCAGAGTAATTCAACGAGTGACTTATGCGATTTAAAAAACCAGCATCACCATAAATCATAAGTCATAACGTACTCTTGATAGTGTGATAATAACTCGTTGTATAGATCGTACCTAATTTGAAGCCAATCATGTTCACTAAAACCAAGTGCAACTGTTGTAGACTGAAATCCACAATTTCCATCTCCTTCGACATCTGTAATGTTCCAGACGTATGGATGAAATTGATGTGGAATTTCATTCATAGGTGGGTTTGAAGTATAAAATGATTGATCTTGGTTAAAGTATGATTTGAACATTGAAGGTTCTTGAAACGAGTACGTGCTAAATGGTTGATCTTGGTTAAAGTATGAATTGGACATTGGAGGTTCTCAAAACGAGTACGTGCTAAATGGTTGATCTTGGTATGGGTGGGGTGTTGTGTTCTACCTTTTTGGACTTTTTTTTTGCTCAATCGTGGTCATCCACAAGTATTTTTCTGAACATCTGAATAAACAAGTAAATTGTTAGCATATTTTTATACAAATTACTATATTAAAGAAAATAGTACCTGAATCAACAACTATAGTTGTTGATGGTGAAAATATGTCCCACAATTTTATGGCATAACTACATTTCCACTCATTTAAAAATTCCATGCCCTCTTCGAAACCAAAATTAGCATCATCAGTAATGTTGACGTTGATTAAATCAATATTACGCCAAAATTTATCAATAGATGATAATGGTATCGCTAGGTTCGCATGTGAGTATATTGCAATTTCGTGGGTAAAAGGTAACCCACAACTATGGCGCAATTGGCAACAACAATCGTCCTTAGTTATTTGATGTGCGTCAGGTCGTTCCAACTCTTGTCTGATTTTTCCAATGCATGGTGTGAAACATTTCCACACAAACCATTAAAATGAGGTATGTTGTATCGACACATTAACTTAGTTTGGTTTGTTTCTAAAATGTATTTTATCTTTGTGTGTTGTGATGCGCCTACCTTTACTATTCGGTTTAAAAATTTATCTAAGTTAGCATGGTGTGTCTGCAAGAATTTTTTCAACTTCGCATGTTGTCTCTCAACTCTGTTATTAGTGTCGTTGTGAATGTTTAAAACTTGTTTAGTCCAAGCGGACACAAAATTTTCTTTGTATTTATCCAACCATACTTGATTGAGATAATCGAGAACTTGTTTAATACCTAGATGATATGTCGCTTTTGATTCAAGTTTTGCATAATTTCTTAAATATGTTGCCAATGTTAATGAGTTAATTAAAGTATCCCAATCTTTTAAAAAAGAATTTCATTCATCATCAACATCCTCTACAATTAGTAAATATACTTTGAGATATGTGCAATTTACAAAGTATCTGAATGGCCGATGGGAATACCTTTTCACATGCATTCATCAATGCTATCTCTTTGTCAGTAACGATCACACATGAGCTATCATATCCGTCGATTATGGACTTAAGACAATTTAAAACCCAAATGTAATTGGATCTTTTTCTTTATCCATGAACCCAAAACCAATGAAAAATGTCATGTTTGTTGAAGTAAAACCAACAATCTCCAAAAAAAGGCATGTTATACCTATTAATAAAAAAAATAATTAGTATAACAAAACATAAAAGGCATGTTACTCCTATTAATAAATACAAAACAATTAAGAATAAAATATTTGTACTTGTTAGTCTTGTAGGTGGCATCCATCATCATAACCTATGGAAATGCACGCCATATCTCCAATGACATTGGGTGAAAAAAGAACAGATCTTCCAAGGAATTGGTTGTATCATTTGCACGATGGTTAAATATATATCCTTTTGAATGCAAAAATCCGAAGACAACATGCATTTGAATTCGGTCTCCACACTCATATATTCAAAGTTTGTAACACTCATTATAACATGTTTTTACTATAGAAACATTTTTGGAATTTTGTCTCTTCAGCGCCGATAGAATATCTCGTGAGGGGACATTGTTTATCTTCATTTCTTTAATCATTTTTGATTCATTTGGGATTAAGCGCCTTGCATATAGAGCCATGTTATGGATTTATCCTTAAAAAATAAAGGTAGAAAACAGATCTTAAAATAAAGAAAGAAAATATATTCAGAAACGTTCCCTCAAAATTTAATATTTTGAATACGTTAAAAAGAAAAATGAAATATTTTACTTCGTTAGTACAAAAGAAATGTCTGTCTACATAAAAGATACTACATGATCTGTTTATTTACCACTATTAACCAAAGAACAGATAAACTGTAACCTAAAAGATATTTCCACATAAATAAGATCTAAAATTAGAATGGTCCACATCGGAGCAGTAAAAATTCTAATCAAATCTCAATTTCAAGAATGAATTAATTCTCCAATAAAAATGGACTTGATTTACGACAAGAATCAAACATCGACAATATTGTATTCATGGTGTAGTCTGAGGAAATCTAGCTTACCAAAAATTCATGTTTTCAGTTTATCCTAAATTTGCCTTAGATCTGAAATCAACAAAATTAAATAAGGTTTTATCTTTTATTCATCACTTTGAAAGAAGTGATCTCATGAATCCAGGAGATAAACCCTTCACAATAACCTACTTCATAGGATATGCATTAACAAATAATCATCATATAATAGACTATAAAAAAGAAGAATACATAGAACTTGAAGATGTATTCTCAGAAATAGGACATATCAAAGATAAATAATTTTGTGACATAGATCCTCAAGATAGCTCTTGGGCTTTAGACATAGCAAGAAACAAAAAAGCTTTAGGAGAAAAGCTACCGCCTAGAATCTCAATAGATTCTCTTCATATAGGTGAAATATCCAAATCTTTGGAACCTACTCCAAGATATATACTCAAAAGCATACGAAGTAGGTTTTCTAGAGTTGATAATTTGAATCAAACGATTAGCCAACTAAGCGAAGTAATAAATGAGTATGATAGACCTTCCTCATATTTACAAAAAGGGTAAAGCATTGAGACTTAAAAATCTTGATGATCCTACTCAGAAAAAAGAATATGCTTTTTCTTCTTCAGGAAAAATAGGTGTTCAAACCCTAGCTAACATTTGTAGAGGTTCTATCAGACAACAATTAGCCAATCTAGATTTACGAATTATTATAGACTATTCATTGGTAGAATGGAAAGAATTGGAGGAAGAGGAACCCACAGGGAACGAATGGGAAGATCGAAAAGTTGGAAGAAGAAAAGATTTTTTGCTTAGACGCATGGAATTGGCTAAGCATTTTATTCGAAAAAATATAGAACCAAAATGGATGGTTTTGCGTCTATTACCAGTTCTTCCTCCTGAGTTGAGACCAATCTATCATATAGATGAGGATAAAATAGTGACCTCGGATATTAATGAAATCTATAGAAGAATTATCTATCGGAATAATACTCTTAAAGATCTATTAACAACAAGTATAGCTACGCCAGAAGAAGTAATAATATCTCAGGAAAAATTGCTACAAGAAGCCGTGGATGCACTTCTTGATAATGGAATCTGCGGACAACCAATGAGGGATGATCATAATAGAGTTTACAAGTCGCTTTCAGATGTAATTGAAGGCAAAGAAGGAAGAGTTCGCGAGACTCTGCTTGGTAAACGAGTCGATTATTCAGGGCGGTCCGTGATTGTCGTGGGCCCTTCACTTTCATTACATCGATGTGGATTGCCTCGCGAAATAGCAATAGAACTTTTCCAGGCATTTGTAATTCGTGACCTAATTAGAAAACATCTTGCTTCGAACATAGGAGTTGCTAAGAGTCAAATTCGGAAAAAAAAACCGATTGTATGGGAAATACTTTAGGAAATTGTGGATGACCATCCTGTATTGCTGAATAGAGCGCCTACTCTGCATAGATTAGGCATACAGGCATTCCTCACCGTTTTAGTGGAAGGGCGCGCTATTTGTTTACATCCATTAGTTTGTAAGGGCTTCAATGCAGACTTTGACGGGGATCAAATGGCTGTTCATGTGCCTTTATCTTTGGAGGCTCAAGCAGAGGCGCGTTTACTTATGTTTTCTCATATGAATCTTTTGTCTCCAACTATTGGGGATCCGATTTCGGCACCAACTCAAGATATGCTTAGTGGACTCTATGTCTTAACGAGTGGAAATCGTCGGGGTATTTGTGTAAATAGGTATAATCCATGTAATCGTAGAAACTATCAAAATGAAGATAATAACTATAAGTATACAAAAAAAAAGAACCCTTTTTTTGTAATCCCTATGATGCAATTGGAGCTTATCGGAAAAAACGAATCAATTTAGGTAGTCCTTTGTGGCTGCGGTGGCGACTAGATCAACGCGTTATTGCTGCAAGAGAAGTTCCCATCGAAATTCACTATGAATCTGTGGGGACCTATTATGAGATTTATGGACACTATCTAATAGTACGAAGTATAAAAAAAGAAATTCTTTATATATATATTCGAACCACTCTTGGTCATATTTCCCTTTATCGAGAAATAGAAGAAGCCATACAGGGGTTTTGGCAGGGCTGTTGTAATTCTATGCTACCAACGGGAATTCGAGTCTCTCCAAGTTAACTAGGACAATATAAATCAGATTTTCGCAAGATGCTGGTTAAATACACTCAAAATAAATCATTATTTTGGAATTCAAAAAGATATATCAAAAAATAATAAACATTTCAATAAATTTAAGGAAGATTTAAGTCTTGCCCTTCAAAATGGAGGAGAAATTGATAACAATAGAAAAAGTGAACAACATAATAGAACATAACTCAAAACTACTCTAAACTTTTAATAAAATTTCTAAAAAATTCGATGAGTTATGGGCAACTTCTTTTAGTAGATCATCGAATTTTTTAGGAATTTTATTAAAAGTTTCTAGTAGTTTTGAGTTATGTTCTATTATGTTTTTCATTTTTTCTAACTGAGTAATTTTTTTTCAAACGAATTGTTATCAATTTCTCCTCCTTTTTGAAGGGCAATTAAATCTTTCTTAAATTGATTGAAAGGTTTATTATTTTTTGATATATCTCTAGAAATATCTTTTTGAATTACAAAATAATGATTTATTTTGAGCGTATTTAACCAACATCTTGCGACAATCTGATTTATATTGTTACAAAGGTTAGCTAGGGTTTGAATGCCTACTTTTCCTGAATAAGAAAAAGCATATTTTTTTTTCTGAGTAGGATCATCAAGATTTTTAAGTCTCAATGATTAACCCTTTTTGTAAATATGAGGAAGGTCTATCTTACTCATTTATTATTTTCGCTTAGTTGGGTGATCGTTAGATTTAAATTATCAACTCTAGAAGACACTTCTTATAACACCCAGAATCTGAAAGACCAAGAAAAGAAAGGAAAAGCTCTAAGTCATGAGTCAACTCGTCGAGTCCAGGGAGGAACTCGACGAGTCAGAGCGGGATCCGGGGTATTGAGTAAGTGACCGACTCGGCGAGTTGGCTAGTGGACTCGGCGAGTCTGGTCTGGACAAGAAAAACCCTAATTCTAGGGGTTGTGCCCTATTTAAAGAACATTACACCCTTTCCCCAGCCTCTTTACTCCCCTTTTGAGATCAAGAAACCCTAAATCGTGAGTGAGAGTCCTTGGAAGCAATTTGGAGCCTAGATAAGTGATTTTGGTGGAAAAGGGCTTGAAGATCAAGAGGCTTGCTGCAAGGGAGTGGTATAGATCCGGGATCTACTTTAGTTGGAGCATATTTTGGAGGTAATAAGCTGTTGCTTTGGCTTTATTGCAATTAGATCTATCTTATGTTTGAGATTTGGGGCATTTTGGGCATGATTGAGATCCATGTCAAGTTAGAGGCCTAGATCTGAGGTTGCTACCTCAGATCTTGTCACACCCCCGAACCAGACGGTGGAAACGTCCGAGGGCTATTGTGACTCAATTGAATACCATCACAATGAATATACATGAAACATAACATCATACATCACCAAGTATTGAAGTATTACAACTGGTAGCGTTTACATTCAGTACATTGATCCATAACATTACATGCCCAAAAGTAAATTGTTCGATACTAATTAAACAAACAGCAAGACATTACTGAGTACATTTTTCCCTTTCGATTTACCTGTTACCTGAGAATACAAGTATTTTGAAAAACATCAACATATGAAATGTTGGTGAGTTCATAAGTAATGTTTGAAATATAATGTTTTGTATTGTTTTGAAAACCACCAGAAAATTCGATATTTTCTGAAAAGAGCATAGTATAAAAAGTGTGAAGATCCGTAAGTATGCTTGTTTGTTTCTATAAATGTAAAAAAAGGAATTTGTTAAACTTGGTATGCATCTCGTAGGTGTATGAATTGAAAAACCCTAGGAAAACCCGATGTTTTCCTAATACTTTGAATTAAGCATCTTATATTTTGTTATTTTGTTGCGACGTGTGTATTTGATGAGTCCCGGTGACATTGGATTAATTATGGATTGTGAATTGTTATAAACACACATTAATGAAAATGACTAGTTTACAACTATACAATCGATCCCTTAGGCGTCGTTCGTACTGTTCACTTAATCCAACCACCCGACTTCTCATAGCCCCACAACCGAGGAGGAAAAGAGGGTACGAAGCCCTCGATATTTCCATAAGTCGTTCAAGGCTATCGTGAATGCAAAGGGCCCTTAGCCCGACTCGCATTGGTGAATTCTCGACTTCGCTAGCAGTACCAAAGGACCCTTGGGGCCCAACAGCACAAAAGCCGTTGAAAGTCCTTTTACACGGAATTAGCTCATATAAGACCCAACTACATGTAAGCGAGTTTCCTTCGGGCCTAAAGATCATGTCATTGGGCTAGCTAGGCCCAACAAGCACGATTTGAAACTTTCGGGCCCAAAGATGGTGTATCGACGTCTGGTGTATTCCCAAGTGTGTATTGACTTCCCGAAATTTCTGCGTGTGTATTTAAGTAGCGTCGTGTTATTAAGTTCGGATTCGTTATTGATTCGAGACCGAATCAGTTCGTTTGATAACGATTTTGGGTGTTGAAGGTGTATTATATTTCGTCGATAGTCGTGGTACTAGTATTCCATCCTAATAGATTTATTGTTTAAAATCACTAGAATTTTTCTTTTGCAGCCCCTTTCTTTTGGATAAATTTTCAATTTTGGCCCTTTGTATAAAAGAACTTCCGTTTTAGTCCTTAAACCATTTTTCTTGACACTTTAGTATCAAAACTTATTGAAAGGGTATTTTTCAGCTCAAGTTTATTTGAAAAACAGTTTTAGTCCCTCAAGATGAAGTTTTCTCGGCTGAAACCTCAATTTTCGCAATTTTTACATTTTTGGCCCAAAATAGAATTTTTTTGCATCTTTAGTCCCTTTTGAATATGAAAAGTATTTTTAACCCTTGAAATGGACTTGGAGCACTAGTAGTCCTCTGTTTTACAGAAAAATACAGATTCAGCCCCTCTAGTTTGAAAGTCTCGCAATTTGGGCCTTGTTGGGCCGAAAAGTGCATTTTTGGCCCATTAGGTTTAAAAATTTCCATTTTAGTCCTTCAAAAGAGTAATTTTCCAGAAAATACATTTTTGAAACTCTTTTAACTCATCTCAACCATCAGAATTTGTATTTTGACATTTTGGGCCCTTTAACTTTATATTTTTAACATTTAAAGTCCAAAAATGGGATTTTAGCCCAAAGGAGTTCATATTAACCAACTTGGTTATTTTTCTAGAGTTGATTTATATGAAATAATATGATTTATACTTATTTCATTCAACATAATGTATATCTCGGTTTTGAGTTCCTTTTTGACTAGATCCAACACCATAATCACATAAGAACATGTAAATAAACATAGAAATCACACAAAGCATACATACACTCATAGATCTACACATTTGCTTGTATTCTCCCCCAAAAAAACTTATAAAAACTGAAAAATAGGGGGTATGAAGCTCACCTTTGGGTGTGGTTTCGGTTTTGGAGAAGAGATGGAAAGAAATGAGGTGATTTTCGGCCCTAGCAACCTTTCCTTGAAGATCTCGAGTTTAGGAGCTTCTAAGGTGCAAGATCACAAGATTGAATGAATTTAGAAGAGATTTTTACAAAGTGAAGGGAGTTAGATCATAAGTTAGCCATTAACTTACCTTAGATGATGAATCACTTTATGAAGATCCTTAAGCTTCTAGCCAAATTTTCAAGATCTTGGATGGAGAGAGTGGGTGATTCTTGAGTAATTTAGAGAGTGTTTTTGTGAGGTGTGTGTGTGTGTGCTCTCGGCCGAAACAAGAAGGGAGGGAAGGAGTGAGAAGCTTGACAAGATTGTTGCATGGAGATATGTGTGTTGCATGGAAAACCTAAGGACAAAAATGAGGTGTCATGAAATAAGTCAACTCTTCCTTTTCTTTTGGGCTTGTCTTGGGCCGAGAATAAAGAGAGGAGAGAAAGGATTTTTGGGCTTTTTGCCACTAAGCCCATATTAGAGTTAGGTTGAATGATTGTTGGCCTTATAAAATATAAGTGTGATTTTTATGCTTTATTAGGCTAGATTAGGTTAATTATGGTCCATAGTAGTTCATATAATTGATTTATTTCATTCTAGGCCCAATATGGCCCAAAATGTTGGAAATAAATGAAAGTGGGTCCAATTAGAGCCCATTTAAGGTTCTAAGCCCAAGATAGCCAAGTTGGAAGCTTATTGGCCCCTTGGGCCCAATAAGGAAGTCCTAGTCCAAAATGGACCTACACAAGAACTTCTAGGGTTTCCAATTACTTGTTGACTATTTGAAATGCTTGTATGGTGTACTTGATTGAAATTTTGTTGCCATGAAGTAAGTATCTTACATGCTCTTAAGTTTTTGATTCAATATTTTACTTGAGTGTTGTGATTACAAGACACAAAATTTCTAGTTGTGACATCTAGACTTGGGATGGTCCAGAAGGTCATAAAGTTTATGTCAATAAGTTATTGGTGAATCCTCTTTGTCTTAAACCCTAGCCCTAAAGTGTTTTTGGCCTTTAGCTCCTTAGTTTCACGTAAAGTTTGCAACTTTACGTGGGGGATAGACTGTTGAAGAGTGGGTCTATGGATTGGAGCCCCTACATGGCTCGAAAAGCCACTGTATGGATTGAGATCTAAAGAGACTCGGCGAGTCACAGGGGTGTACTCGGCGAGTTTTATAAATATGAGCGTGGACTCGGCGAGTTGGAAGAACGACTCAGCGAGTTTGTTGAAGATTGCCTTGGACTCGGCGAGTTTGGCCGCAAAATCTCAACCTTTTCTGGTTAAGACGCAGATCAGTGAGTTGAGTGGTGACTCAACGAGTTGGACAGGATGGTACTCAGAGATTGTTGAACTCAACGAGTCTTTGGGTGACTCGGCGAGTTGAGTCGTATTTGGTGAGTTTCTGAGCTTAGGGACTCGGCGAGTCTATGAGTTGACTCAGTGAGTCGAGTCAACTGGAAGGTTGACTTTGACCAGGACTTTGACTTTGACCAGAGTTGACTTAGTTTGACTTCTAGAGTTCAGTTTGGAACTAAGTGTTATATTGATAATAGTAGCTCGAGGAGCTAGTGGAGCAGCGGTTGAGAAAGTTGTCGGACAACGGCCAAAGGGTTATCAGCAACGTTCAGCAGTGCAGGTGAGTTTCCCTTTGTGTGAATGGGTCTACCGCCACAATGTCGGCCCATGTAGTTATGAGTAGGAAGACCCGCGAGTTAGCCCTAGGCATAATATTCTAGTATGACATTAGGGACTAAGGTCCAATGTTAGCGGGCGAGTGCCCAAGGAATGGTTTGTATGATAGTTATACTTGTTGTCTGTGTGATACATGTATGTGCCTGGTAGGGAGGTGAGTGTGGGCGAGGTCCTGTATCTCACCAATAGCAGAGTGTGGACGGTGTTCCATACCTCATTATTAGTAGAGCAGGGGCGAGGCCCAAGTGAGGAAAAGAGTGAGTGTGGGCTGGGCCTGTATCTCACTGTCAGTAGGGGCGTGGACGGGGTTCCATGATTCTTCAGTAGTAGGACAGGGGCGAGGCCCAAGATAGGCGAGGCCTTAGTACAGTAATCCAGTAGAGTATGTTAGTTATGTGTTGTGATATGATTGTATGTTAGTATATGTTAGCGGGTGGGGCCCGGAGACAGGCGGGGCCTAAGGAAAACAGATCTGTACGCCAAGCGGGGCTCGAAGCCAGGCGGGGCCTGGTAATGGACGGGGTCTGATAGCGGGCGAGACCCAATGCAGCGGACTGGAGCCTAGTATGTGGTTATGTGCACAATGTTATGTATGTCATGTATGGATCAGTAGATATGTGTGGTATGTGGTAGGTTAGGGAAACTCACTAAGCTTCATGCTTACGGTTTTCAGTTTTGGTTTCAGGTATTTAGTTTTCAGAAGAGGAGCTCGGGAGGGTTGTAGTGCACACACCATGACAAGTTAGCCTGGGATGTTTACTCTGATAATTAAGCAAGTGTTTTGGAAATTAAACTATAATTTGTCATATAAACCCTTTTTGTATGTTTGAATGACTTAACATTATGAATTAGTAATGTTTTAAAAGAAATTTTTGGACTCGAAATTTGGGATGTTACACTTCTTATGCTTTTGAGTATATCACTTGGAGTAGGTTCTAGGGATTTGGATATATCACCTATATGATGAGAATCTATTGAGATTCTAGGTGGTAGCTTTTCTCCTAAATCTTTTTGTCTTTTTTTTTGCTATGTTTAAAGCCCAAGAGCTATCTTGAGGATCTATGTCACAAAGTTGTTTATCTTTGACATGTCTTATTTATGATAATATGTAACACCCCAAATTTCAAATATAAATATAACTTAACATAGTCCCAAAACTTCCAAAAATCAAGATTCAAATACTAAAGTAATTATTAATAATAATAGCGGAAGCAATTAGAAATTTAATTAAACACTTGGTGCGCCACGTCTTCCTCAAAACTTGTCGCCTTCTTCAAGTCTGAACCTTATCCTTTCCATTCCCGCTGCCACTTGCTACGTAATTTCCTGGATTGCGTGCATTTAAAGAGTCTAATGGGTAAGCCTAGGGCCTAGTGAATTCGTGGTTTTCATGCATATTGACGTCAATAAAATAAAAATAATGCAACAATTTATCAATATAAATCTTTTCATTTCTTTCCACCCTTGGTGACACATTAGGGAACTACTGTCACTTTCAGGGAACGAGTCCCTCCGCCGGGCACAACAAATATGCTTACGGCTAGATAAACAGAGCGTAAGCTCTCCGCCGCGTACTAACACCTCGTACGACGACTAATAATAAGACCGTGTAAATACACCTGTTCCCTATATGTCACCCACCATTTTCACCCTTTTATATGAAATAATTCACAAAATTTCACACAAATATTCATAGCAATAACAACAGTAGCATATAATTGCAAATAATTTAGAATCAACTTTTCATGCAAACAACCACAAAATTCACACGAAACTCACCTTATTGGCTGTTAGGACTTAACCGGAGCTTGCCGCGCCACTCACACCCTACATTCCACCAACAAATATTTTCTAAGACTATAATCCTATCAAACATCCCATGCTTCCATTTTGGTTCAACCATCAACATCATTCGACCATCGTTAATTATGACACGCGTAATAACTCTTTTAGAAGATTATAATACTTCCCGTTAAAAATGCTCTAGAATAATAAATAATCAATAATTAAATAAGTGAGTGACGTTAAAATACTTGAAGGGATTATTTGTAATATCCGAAATTATTTTGAACTATATTATACCAAAGTGTAGGGCTAAAACCGAACTATGTTAAATCCTACAACTTCAAAAGAATTGGTAAGTTTATAAAACTCAGGGGTTCTATCTGAAAATTTCAGCTTCCTATATGATAGTGTCAAATAAATAGTTTTAAAAGTTGAGGGGCTAATACTGTATTTTCATATTTGAAAAGAAAATGGCATATACATCGATTTGCAAAAAAAAAATGTACAGTTTGCTTCGCTGTAATCACCATTTTTTTTCTAACCACATGAAAAAGTAAACAAATTATCAATAATATTAAACTCTTTTTTATTTCTAAAAGCTACAGCACACGTTGACCCTCCATACCCGAACTAGCTTTCTTCCTCACCCGACACTCTTGTTTTCTTCCTTTTCTGCCATTTTTATTAAACTGGAAAGCTTTGAAAAATCTTGTAAAATTTAATTGTAAAATCACCATTAAGCATCTCCACTTCTTGTTATCAATAAAATTTAACAAATAAACTCACAATCATACAAATTTCAGGGTTCATTATACCAAAAGTTTCATTCCTAAGATTTTTATCAAATTGCTATTGGTTTGATCGAATTGAGACTGTAGGTTGAACCAAAATACGTTTACCATGCATATACATCAATCTAAGCTATTATATTAAGCTTAATTCGAATAATCATACCTTAATTTCTAAGAAAACTCTGAAATCCTTCACAACCTTCTACCTCCGATTTCTTCCTCGATTCTTCACCCTTTTTCGAAATTCCAATGGGGTTTCCAATTGATTTCTCAAGCTATATATATCACCTAAGTCTACAACTGGTGCAGCCCTTTCATTTGCTCAAATTTACAGCCCTAATGAAGATGACGGTTTTTGCCATTAATCCCCATAATTCTCCACTAATTACCTCATTATTCCTTGAATTTAATCCTTTTATTATGATGATATAATCTAATTACATATATATTTCTACATCTTAAATTTAAGTTATCACAAACTTCCCTCCTTAAAGGAATTTCGTCCTCGGAATTTGAATTAAGCAAACAAATGAGGGTATTTAGTTTTCATATCTCGCTTGGTCTCCCATGTTGCATCCGAACCTTTATGATACTTCCACTGAACTTTCACCAGTGGTATCTCCACATTCCTTAACTTTCTGACCTTTCGATCTATAATCACAACGGGTTCTTCTGTATATCGTAGCTTCTCATCAACCTTAATTTCTTGAAGTGGCACTTCCATGGCGGTATCCGCTAGACACTTCTTTAGATTAGAGACATGGAATGTGCTATGAATGCCCTGCATTTCCCTTGGTAGCTCCAATCGATAGGCTACCTGTCCAACTCGTTCCTTAATTATAAAGGGTCCAACGTAGCGAGGACTTAACTTCCCCCGCTTACCAAAACGAACAATGCCCTTCCATGGGGACACCTTTAACATAACTTTATCACCGACCTGAAACATTATTGGCTTTCTCCGCTTATCTGCATAACTTTTCTGCCGATCCTGAGCAACCTTAATGTTATCCCTAATCACCTGGATTTTGTCGGTAGTTTGCTGAACAAGTTCAGGTCCAGCCAACTGTTTCTCCCCCACCTCATTCCAACATAATGGAGTTCTACACTTCCTGCCATATAGAGTCTCATATGGTGCGACTTTTATACTTGCATGATAGCTGTTGTTGTAGGCAAACTCAATTAACGGCAAATGAGTTTCCCACGACCCTCCAAAATCAATAACACAAGACCTTAACATGTCTTCCAAGGTCTGTATTGTCCGTTCACTTTGGCCATCTGTTTGCGGGTGGTATGCCGTGCTCAATTTTACTCGAGTACCCATTTCTCGTTGGAAGCTACCCCAAAATGTCGACGTAAAACGACTATCCCGATCCGAAATAATAGATAATGGAACTCCATGCAGTTTCACTATCTCGTCAACGTATAATTTAGCTAGCCTTTCTAACGGGTACGTCTCCTTAATCGGAAGGAAGTGTGCCGATTTGGTTAATCTATCCACAACTACCCAAATCGCGTCATAACCTTTTGGTGTCTTTGGTAACTTAGTCACAAAGTCCATTGTGATGTGATCCCATTTCCACACTGGAATCTCCATTGACTGTAACTGACCGTATGGCCTTTGGTGTTCAGCCTTCACCTTCAAGCACGTCAAACACCTTTCAACAAAATAGGCTATATCCTTTTTCATACCAGGCCACCAGTAAGATTTTCGTAAGTCTTGATACATCTTGTTTGTTCCCGGATGGATTGAGTACTTTGACATGTGCGCTTCCTTGAGAAGTAAGTTACGCACTTCACCCACTCGTGGTACCCAAACCCTTCCTTGGAAACACTTCAAGCCACGACTATCCTTTTCCAATGATTGTATTACTCCCGCCACCCTTTCACTTTTCCATTTCTCTTCCTTCGAGGCCTCCTCTTGATTCTTTCTCAAATCATCTAGTAAGCTGGTGGTTATGCTAATCTTCATCATTCGAATCTTAGGTGGTTCTCTTCTTTCCTTACGACTTAGTGCATCAGCTACCACATTTGCCTTCCCCGGATGATATAATATCTCACAGTCGTAATCTTTTAATAGTTCCATCCACCGTTGCTGTCTCATGTTCAGATCTTTCTGATCGAACAGGTATTTCAAACTCTTGTGATCAGTGAAGATCTGACACCTTGTCCCATACAAATAGTGTCTCCAAATCTTTAAAGCGAACACTACTGCAGCCAACTCCATATCATGTGTTGGGTATTTACGCTCGTGAACCTTTAACTGTCGTGAGGCATAAGCAATCACCTTACCGTTTTGCATCAAAACACACCCCAAACCTAACTTGGATGCATCACTATAAACAACAAAGCCATCATTGCCTTCTGGTAAAGATAATACTAGTGCACTGCTAAGCTTTTCCTTTAAGACGTTAAAGGCATTATCTTGCTCTGGCTTCCATTCGAACTTCACATTTTTCCTTGTCAGGGTAGTTAGCGGTGCAGCTATGCGCGAGAAGTCTTGTATAAACCGTCTATAGTATCCTGCCAACCCAAGAAAACTTCGAACTTCTAATGGGGTCCTTGGTGGTTCCCACTTTTCAATCGCCTCAATCTTTGCTGGGTCCACCTTGATACCTTGTTCGTTTACAACATGTCCCAAAAATTGGACTTCCCGAAGCCAAAACTCGCACTTTGAAAATTTGGCAAATAATTTTTCTTTCCTCAATAAACTAAGTGTTAGCCGCAGATGTTGCTCATGGTCTGCCTTACTTTTAGAGTATATCAATATGTCATCGATAAAGACGATTACAAACTTGTCTAGGTATGGCTTGCACACCTGGTTCATCAGATCCATGAATGCAGCTGGTGCATTGGTCAAACCAAATGGCATTACTAAAAACTCGAAATGACCATACCTAGTTCGAAAGGCTGTTTTCGACACATCTTCTTCTCTGACTTTCAGCTGGTGATACCCTGACCGTAAATCGATCTTTGAGAAGTAACTTGCCCCCTGGAGTTGATCGAATAGGTCATCAATTCTCGGTAATGGATACCGGTTCTTTATAGTCACCTTGTTTAACTCCCTGTAGTCAATGCACATTCGCATTGTCCCATCCTTCTTCTTGACGAATAGTACTGGTGCACCCCACGGTGAGGTACTGGGCCGAATAAAACCCTTGCCGAGCAAATCTTGCAACTGAGTCATCAACTCCTTCATTTCGGTTGGTGCTAACCGATAGGGCGCACGAGCTATCGGTGCTACTCCTGGGGTAAGATCGATTCGAAACTCCACTTGCCTATCCGGTGGCAAGCTAGTTAGGTCATCAGGGAACACATCTTGGAACTCGCGTACAACTGGTATATGTGTTATTCCAGGCTTGTCCTTCTTAGAATCGAGAACATATGCCCAATAACTTTGACACCCTTTCTTTAGATAACGAGTTGCCTTAGTCACTGATATCAAAATAGAGTCCTTAATTCGCCGATCACCGTAAATTTTTACCATTCCTTTTTCTGGCATCCAAACTTGAACAATCCTATTTTCACAATCTATAATCGCTTGGTTTTTTGACAACCAATCCATCCCTATAACAATATCAAAATCACCTAGGGCTATAGGTAATAATTTTAATGGTAGCACACTACCTTCGATTTTGATAGAGCAATCATCATATTCCTCTCTTACTACTACCCAATGATCGTCAGCAGTTTCAATTTCTAAGGCATGTTCTAGAGTCTTTGCATTTCTACCCAGGTTTTTGCAAAAAGTAGAAGACACAAAAGATCTATTTGCACCAGAATCAAATAACACCCTAGCATGAACTGAGTTTACTAGGAAAGTACCTGTCACCACATCCGGGGTCTCCTGAGCCGTCATGCGAAAAGCTCTAGCTTTTGTTCTACCAGTGTCAGCCTTTTTATCCGTCGACCGATTGTCTGTTATCCTGCCTTGATTGTTGTTACCTTTACTCTGAGGACATTCCGACTTAATGTGGTTAGGGGAACCACACCCGTAACATACCCTTCCTGTCTTACATTCTATGGCTATGTGCCCTGGCTTACCACACTTGTAGCAAACTTTCTGATTCATGTTACACCCCCCCTTATGATAACGGTTACATTTCGGACATTGCTTTACTCCAGAGCTTTGATCAACCTTACGTTCTTGCCCTGAAGTCTTGCCTTTCTTCGAATCATTATTTGTACCCTCCCATTTTCTTTTCCCCAAAGCCCTGTCTTCACCTTGACGATTCTTCTCACGTTCACGACCTTCTGCAGCATCAACAGCAGACTGGAAAGTACCCGGTTTCTGAATTTGCACAAATTCACGGATAGCTGTTCTCAATCCCCAAATATAGCATTCCACCCTTCTTTCTTCCGTAGATACGTAAAATTCGGCAAACCTAGCCTTCTCCGTGAGCTTTGTGGTGTACTCCCTCACAGTCATATTCCCCTGCTCCAACCTTAAAAATTCTTCCTCCAACTGTTTAACCGCTGTACGAGGGCAAAATTTTTCTTTAAAAATTCTTAGGAAATCATCCCATGACATATTCTTGGCTGCCTCATGCCCCCTAACCTCCTTCACCATGCCCCACCAATGTATTGCCTCCCCTTTTAGCATTGTCGCAGCATAAATCACCTTGTCCTCATCCGCACACTTGCTAGTATCGAATGTTCCCTCAATCTCCATGATCCATGTTGATGACAAAACGGGATCAATCTCTCCGTTAAAAATGGGTGGCTTGCAGTTCATGAACGTCTTGTAACTACAACCCCGCCGATCGTGGTTGCCATGATGCCTTGTGGGTTGTGCAATACTTGGTTTACGACTCATATTTGGTGTACTGTAATCGTAGTCCTCTTCACCTCCACCCAAGTTACCTTCATACTCACCCATTATTGCTTCTCGTGCCTGAGCAATTACATCCGGTAAGGTGTCTCGAATTGCTCGAGCAATCTCATCAGCCAACTCCTCTCTAGTGATCGTGTTTGCCGCACGACCCCTTCCACGACCTCGACCTCGACCGCGGTGGGATCCAGAGCTACCATGGGCCGATTGTACAGGTATCGGTGCTGTAACAACACCTCGGCCTCTTCCTTTACCCCTTCCTCTTCCTTGGCCCCGTCCACGACTAGCATTCGGGTTCAGTGGGGTTTCTGGAACATCTCCTGGTGCTCTAACATAAGCTCCAATTGGGATGCGCTCTTCCTCCGGAGTGACCCTAGTGAACCTCCCAGATCTTCGTGAAGACATATCAACTACATATTTATGTTTATAACACAATAAGTATAACAAACATAAATTTTATTCCAAAAACTTCAAAAATAGGCATACGTCTTGTTCACATCAAGTCACTCAAGCCAACAACCAAGAGAAATAATAAAAAAAAAAAGAAACAAAAAAGACAAATCATTGCACTCCTACTTTCTAATTTTTAAAAACGATGTCATCATATTTCAATATTCTCTTTCCCTCCTTCAAGTACTTCCTTATCTTTTTAGCTTTTCGATCTCCGGGACCACTTTGAATGACCAACACCTCGGCCTGAGGTGGTTCTCTTCCAACCACCTTATCTAGTAATCCGTAAGTCGTGGCCTTGGCTTGTTTTGCCCAAGCCACAAACCCTTCCCACAACTTAGTGATAGTCAGTTTCCTTAGCTCTGACACCTCCTGTTCCAACCTTTGTATCTTGCGTTTACTTTTCATAGCAGCATCAACCCTTATTTGGTTCTCCTGTACGAGCCTTGACCTATGTTCATCTATCTCTTCAATCTTTCTTTTTAAACTGTGAATCTCGAGCTGTGCCTGTGGCATTTCATCTTTATAAAGTCGCTCCCAGTAGGTACCAGGACTAGTTGGCGTGTACTCCACATAAGGCATATGGAACGTTTCGTATCTTTGCTCCGCATGGTACTCCACGTGATTTCCCTCGGATTCCTCCTCGGGGTCTTCTTCGGGCTCCTCCTCAGGATCTTCTTCGGGCTCCTCCTCAGGATCTTTGTAACAACTCAAATTTTTCAAGCAAATTTTTATTTTTAAAACATAATTATTCCATTAAAAACAGGGCATAAATAGTATAATCATTCGGTCAATACAATTATTCAAACTCCCAAGATCATAAAACAATCTTCAGTGTGTATCGATCATGCCGGCGCCTTCCCACGGTCCTCGCTAGTACCTGAAATACATGCACGACAACTGTAAGCATAAATGCTTAGTGAGTTCCCCAATATACACTTACACACATACGCCTTTCCAGGCCCTGACCTTCCGGTCCTCATATCAACGCCTTCCGGCCCATACATAAATGCCTTCCGGCCCACATATCATACATAGCATACATAACAATTAACTTACCACATATAGCATACATATCACATAACATATCCGACCTTCCGGTCATACAGTCAAACCCTTCCGGGTACAGTATAGTGAGAAGACTCACCTCGTAAATGCTGAAACTAGCAACTCCTGAAATCACTCGTGCACAAACCAACGAGCTACAACCCTCCTATAACATTACATAACTCATTAGCACTCATATCATCTAAGTGTGACTATCCCTAAGAAGTCAGACTTAGGTCAACTCTGGTCAACGGTCAACTCGACTGGACTCGGCGAGTCCCATGGCGACTCGGCGAGTCTAGACGTCTTTCAACTTTCTGAGATTCCTTATCTGCTCGTCGAGTACCCTCCTCGACCCGACGAGTTACTCCTGGAAGAATCGCGGGGCCACCCCGACTCCACTCGCCGAGTCTGAAGAACAACTCGGCGAGTCCCAGTACATCTTCAAGCTACTCGCCGAGTCTGAAGAACAACTCGGCGAGTCCATGCCATGCAGACGAGTAACTGCTTCCTGAATCACGTATGGCCCCAAGGTATACAACCATGGGACCCTCTGGACATCTAAACATCTCATTACTGGGGGTAAAAGCGTTTGGGTAACAACATAATAACCCATCTAATCCCTAAATGGGTTTCATAAACCCTAAACTCATAGACACATCAAGATAACAGATTTTGGTCCGAGTATTACCTGAGAACGTTCCTTCTGTGTTCCCCAAACCTCAGAACTTGATCCTCCTTGATATTCCTTTGGCCAATTTCTTCTTCTTCTTGCCTAGCAAGTTCCTCCAAGTTCCAATAGCTTTCTCTCTTGCCCTAGACGTCCACAACAATTAGGATCCCTTTCAATCGATCAAAAGACTGCAAATGACGGCCTAAGAGGCGTTATATACGATTCAAACTGAACGGTTAGGGTTTCTGCTGCACAGCGTCGACTCGCCGAGTCCATGCCTGGACTCGTCGAGTCCCGTCGCGATCCCGCGACCAAGTCTGCGATCCTACTCGGCGAGTCTAGGCTCCAACTCGCCGAGTCCCCCTTTAAATCACCCCAAAAACATAATTTAATAATACCTGAGGTTCCGGGCTGTTACAATCTTCTTCGGGCTCCACCTCGGATTCCACATCCTCGTCTTCTTCATCCCGTTCAGAGAGGCTGAGTGGGGTCGTTGGTTCCAGATTGCCTTCCGAGTCAGAGAGCTCTGACTCGGCCTTCAACTTCTCGTGGGGAAGTAACCCACTAGTACCCTCAACTGACACCCCACCATCGACGATTGCCTTTCCATGATCCATAGTACCTACAAACGAGACGCATTCCAGATTAGGCGATGTACCGCTCCTCCCGTTTAAGCTTAGGCGTTTAAACAACGACTAATCTGCTTAAACCACGCTCTGATACCAACTTGTAACACCCCAAATTTCAAATATAAATATAACTTAACATAGTCCCAAAACTTCCAAAAATCAAGATTCAAATACTAAAGTAATTATTAATAATAATAGCGAAAGCAATTAGAAATTTAATTAAACACTTGGTGCGCCACGTCTTCCTCAAAACTTGTCGCCTTCTTCAAGTCTGAACCTTATCCTTTCCATTCCCGCTGCCACTTGCTACGTAATTTCCTGGGTTGCGTGCATTTAAAGATTCTAATGGGTAAGCCTAGGGCCTAGTGAGTTCGTGGTTTTCATGCATATTGACGTCAATAAAATAAAAATAATGCAACAATTTATCAATATAAATCTTTTCATTTCTTTCCACCCTTGGTGACACATTAGGGAACTACTGTCACTTTCAGGGAACGAGTCCCTCCGCCGGGCACAACAAATATGCTTACGTCTAGATAAACAGAGCGTAAGCTCTCCGCCGCGTACTAACACCTCGTACGACGACTAATAATAAGACCGTGTAAATACACCTGTTCCCTATATGTCACCCACCATTTTCACCCTTTTATATGAAATAATTCACAAAATTTCACACAAATATCCATAGCAATAACAACAGTAGCATATAATTGCAAATAATTTAGAATCAACTTTTCATGCAAACAACCACAAAATTCACACGAAACTCACCTTATTGGCTGTTAGGACTTAACCGGAGCTTGCCGCGCCACTCACACCCTACATTCCACCAACAAATATTTTCTAAGACTATAATCCTATCAAACATCCCATGCTTCCATTTTGGTTCAACCATCAACATCATTCGACCATCGTTAATTATGACACGCGTAATAACTCTTTTAGAAGATTATAATACTTCCCGTTAAAAATGCTCTAGAATAATAAATAATCAATAATTAAATAAGTGAGTGACGTTAAAATACTTGAAGGGATTATTTGTAATATCCGAAATTATTTTGAACTATATTATACCAAAGTGTAGGGCTAAAACCGAACTATGTTAAATCCTACAACTTCAAAAGAATTGGTAAGTTTATAAAACTCAGGGGTTCTATCTGAAAATTCCAGCTTCCTATATGATAGTGTAAAATAAATAGTTTTAAAAGTTGAGGGGCTAATACTGTATTTTCATATTTGAAAAGAAAATGGCATATACATCGATTTGCAAACAGGTAATAAAAAAAATGTACAGTTTGCTTCGCTGTAATCACAATTTTTTTTCTAACCACATGAAAAAGTAAACAAATTATCAATAATATTAAACTCTTTTTTATTTCTAAAAGCTACGGCACACGTTGACCCTCCATACCCGAACTAGCTTTCTTCCTCACCCGACACTCTTGTTTTCTTCCTTTTCTGCCATTTTTATTAAACTGGAAAGCTTTGAAAAATCTTGTAAAATTTAATTGTAAAATCACCATTAAGCATCTCCACTTCTTGTTATCAATAAAATTTAACAAATAAACTCACAATCATACAAATTTCAGGGTTCATTATACCAAAAGTTTCATTCCTAAGATTTTTATCAAATTGCTATTGGTTTGATCGAATTGAGACTGTAGGTTGAACCAAAATACGTTTACCATGCATATACATCAATCTAAGCTATTATATTAAGCTTAATTCGAATAATCATACCTTAATTTCTAAGAAAACTCTGAAATCCTTCACAACCTTCTACCTCCGATTTCTTCCTCGATTCTTCACCCTTTTTCGAAATTCCAATGGGGTTTCCAATTGATTTCTCAAGCTATATATATCACCTAAGTCTACAACTGGTGCAGCCCTTTCATTTGCTCAAATTTACAGCCCTAATGAAGATGACGGTTTTTGCCATTAATCCCCATAATTCTCCACTAATTACCTCATTATTCCTTGAATTTAATCCTTTTATTATGATGATATAATCTAATTACATATATATTTCTACATCTTAAATTTAAGTTATCACATAATACATCTTCAAGTTTTATGTATTCTTCTTTTTTATAATCTATGCTATGATGACTATTTGTTAATGCATATCCTATGAGGTAGGTTATTGTGAAGGGTTTATCTCCTGGATTCATGAGATCACTTCTTTCAAAGTGATGAATAAAAGATAAAACCTTATTTAATTTTGTTGATTTTAGATCTAAGGCAAATTTAGGATAAACTGAAAACATAAATTTTTGGTAAGCTAGATTTCCTCAGGCTACACCAAGAATACAATCTTGTCGATGCTTAATTCTATCATCAATCAAGGCCATTTATATTGGAGAATGAATTCCTTCTTGAAATTGAGATGTGATTGGAATTTTTACTGCTCCGATGTGGACCATTCTAATTTTAGATCTTATTTATGTAGGAATATCTTTTAGGTTACAATTTATTTGTTCTTTGGTTAATAGTGGTAGATAAACAGATAATGTAGTATATTTTATGTCGACATAAATTTCTTTTGTACTAATGAAGTAAAATATTTCATTTTTCTTTTTAACGTATTCAAAATATTAAATCTTGAATGAACGTTTCTGAATATATTTTCTTTCTTTATTTTAAGATCTGTTATCTCAATTTTTTGAAAGAAGTTCTTGTTTAATCATTAGTCTTCCTTGAAAACCATCTTCATTTTCAACGAAGCTTAACGAATGATCTGAAAGGTTGCTCTTCAGAATCTCCTGTACCTTTATTTTTTAAGGATAAATCCATAACAAGGATCTGAAGGTTGTTCGCCAGAATTAAAATCTTTATCAACAAGGTTTTCAGTTTTTCAGCAAATGACAAAATCTTTGGTAATGAATATGATGCCAATGAGAAGACCTTAATCTATAGCAAGTATAACAAAGAGATTTCTCCGGCCGATGAACAACTGTGCTTAGCCTTCCAAAACTGTGCTTAGACTTGCGGATTAGGTCGTACGCAGCGCGCACTTATGAGTAAGTGCAGTGTACTCATGCAGAATGCATGATCGCGAATAGCCAGCTAGTACGTTGGGCATACGTGTGGTACGCCTGGCGTACTAGCCCAGACTCCAAACCCTAATTCCATGGGTTGCTCCTTATATAAAGAACATTAAGTCCTCTTTTGGTTACCCTTATCATCCTCCAAACCTTCCCTAAACCCTAATCCTAAGTTTGGGTGATTGTGTGAGCCTTGCAAGTTCATTTAGGTGTTTTTGGTGCTTTTAGTTAAAGAAGGAAACTAGAGAAAAAGGAGTGGGTGTTAGCAAGCTTGTAGATCTAGAAAACTTCCCTCCCTATGCATCATTTTCATGTATAAAGTTTGTATCTTGGAAAGCATTTCATTAGATCTCCATGTTCGAATTTTTAATAGTATTGTCCCCAAAGATTAGACCTTTATGAGTTTGGGGTACTCCAGGGGTTTATAGCTGTTCTTTCATGTATTATGGGACTTGTGGATTCACAAAAATGGTTCCTTGATCATTCCTTTTGGTTCATGCATGAATAAAGTAGCTTAGAGTGCATTAGAAGCTGAAGATTTTTATATTGAGTCCTCCCTAACCATGAAAAGGCAAGGTTTTGAAAACCGGATAGGAGACTGAACCGATCGTCTTACCGGTTCGATGGTTCAGGTGGTCCAACCGGTCGGACCGGTCTCAAAAACCGGAAAAACCGGATGATGCATAATTATATTTAATTAAATAAAAAATACAAAAAACGAAAAAAATAAATATTTTTTAAAATTTCCGGTTTTGACCGGTTCAACCGGACCGGTTTTTACTGGTTCACATGAATACCGGTTTTTTAGCATTAAAGAACCGGATCCGCGACCGGTTCCCGGTTGAACCGGCCGGTCCGGTCCGGTTTTCAAAACATGGTGAAAAGGCTTAAAGCCAACAACTTTATGGATTAAGACATCGTACATTGGTCAGATATGTGGTTGGGTTGGTTGTCTTAATGGATTAAGACACTAACTTAGTGGAAATAGAGGCAAACGGAGTACGTCGGGCTTACTATTGGCTACGCACAACGTAGCTTAATACTTCCCTGATGAAAGCTGGCCCTGTTGTACACCCTGCGTAAAGATTGGTACACTCAGCGTACTCGTTGAGCGTTGGCTTTCGTTGGCTTTGACCTTTGGTCAATATTTAGGGTTTTTAGACCATGTGAAGGGTAAAATGGTCCTTTTACCCTTAGAAGGATTAGCCGTGGGATTTGGATTTGCAAGTGAGTTTTTGGACCTTAATTATTAATTAGAGTTAATTATTTTGTTATCTAGGCGGAGTGTAGATCCGAAAGTTCAGGTGCTAGATTTTCGTGTCGTAGTATCTGGTGAGTCTCCTCACTTACTCTTACCTACTTACTCTTACCTGGGTGTTAGGATAGCTGTACTTATGATAACCAACATGGTCTAGCTATTATGGTTATGTTATGCTATTTATATGTGACTGGGCCTGCTGATGCCTGATAGCTAACAGGGTTGCTGATAACCCATCGGGCGTGTTGTTAGCTCATTGGGACTGTTAATAGTTCTCAAGGTTGCTGATAACCCATAATTGTATATATATATATGTTGTGCTGTATGTGGTATCTTGGGGAACACGCTAAACTTCGTTGTCACGTCCCATTTTCACAACAAAAAATTTTCATTTTTATTTAAGGAAATCCTCCAAATTAGAAAAAAAATATTGAGAAAAGGTTTATTCCAAATACATTTATAATAATTTTAGAGTAATATTTAAAACGCGAAGTCTTCATTGCTGCTGATGAATGTGTACATTCACGCCTTCATCTTCCTGAGAAAACTGATGATACTTGTAACAATAAGCAACTGGGAAAGCACGGAGTTTAGTGAGTTTCTCCCAAAATATCCCATACGATAAAACATACAATCATGCATGTCGGGTCCAATCGACCATCAGGTTGGAATACCCCAGACCTAGTCAACCTCTGGTCTAGTCATCATTAGGATGGAATACCCCAGGTTGGAATGCCACTATACAAGCTTAGTGAGGCTGCCGATGAATGTGTATAATCACCCTCTAACTTACCCTATATTTCACTATAAATGGCCATTACGTGAAAGTTGATTTACAAGAATCACACCCAATGCTTATAGTTTTGCCAGTTTGAAGTGACAACATATTAGAATGTTTTACTAGATGAGAAATATTGTATAATGTTCGACTTAATGCATATATTCCACCGAATGCACCACTTAATAATTATAATATTCATGTAGTTGATGTTCTTGGTAATTAATAACATTAAAATTTGATAGTATTTGACAAAACAACTGTAAATGAAACTTGTTATTTTTATTTATTATTGATATGAAAAAAATATGATATTATGTTTTTAATTATTCGTGTTTTGTTGTTTATCCTTTAAGGTTAAATGAAAGAATTTGGACAAATCTCTATTCATGTTTGTTAGATTCATCTTAAAATACGACCGTTAAAAACAATTTTAAAATTGAAATATTATATAAAAATCCCTATAATAAAATTGAGACATTATACAAAATAAAAATGATTGTGTAATTATATAAAATAAACTTGATTATATAAGTATACAAAATAAAATTGAGATATTATATCACAATTCCTATAATAAAATATTTAATATTTGAAAATATAAACTAGAATTTTAGTATATCCTAGATGGTTATAAATAAAAATTTTAATAATTTCGTATATCTTTAGACCAATACTGTGAAAATTTAATATGTTATGATATCCTAGGGGTTTACTCGAAGTCAAAGTGGTTTTAAATCAGGTATCTTTAGATTCGCCTTAAAAACCATGAAGAAGAAGAATCGTTAGTTGGATACGCGAAATAAGGAAATAAAATATATTTACCGTTGCGCACATAAACCGCCTTTAGAAACCTACATATATCAGTAATCAATCTGCACTCCCTTCGATCGTTCTTCTCCAACAGCATTAGCAAGCTACCCATGATAAGTCTCTTCAAGTACCCATGTATGTCTGTATTTTGCATCTTTTAATTTTCTCTTCTGTCGATTGTCTTGTTTTTGATTCTTCTTTGACAGATTTTTTCCGAGGGTTTTCATTTTGAAAGGCTAACAGTTTCTTATACAGTTTTTTCCTACTTGAAAATTGGGGGTTTTTCCACTTCTTGGTTATCGATCAGTTTCTTGTTTTTCATCATGTTCTTCATTTTATGCATAGATAATCTTTAGAATCTTTTGGTTTTGTTTATTTGAAATAGTTTTTGATAGTCGATTGATCCTGCTCTTTAATCTTCTTAAGTTCATTGTTTGGGTTTCTTGGTCAATCATTAAGAACAAGAAGATAGAATGAATCAGAATAAATTTTTTGGGGGTTTTCCCCTTCTATCGTAGGGAGGGTTTGATGAATATTTCTGAAAATAGTTGAGAGATGTGTCTTGTTTCGTAATGCTTTGTTAGATGGCTTATCTGTTCCATATAAATATATTATTTTTTGAATTTGTTCATCTACAAACGTGTTTTCTTTCTGGGTTTCTCTAGATGAGCAATTCCAAGTTATTTTTATGTGCTTTGTTGTAGGAGTAGAAATAAAGGGATATCACATATATGTAAAAGTTATTTTTCTTCAATGATATAGGTTCAGTGATTATCTCCACTAACCTGTTTATTTTGTGGATATTATATATACCTTACAGGAGACAGATTGGAGGCTGACTAATGATGATGATTTTGAAGTATCTTTGTTTCCATATTGGTCTTTATGTGCATGTTTTCTCTCTTTTATTGCAGTGTAATGATTCTGTTCTTGAAATCTGAGATTATTAACAACCTTTTGATTGTGAATCTTAAGATCATCTCATTGAGTCATATTTTGTCTCTATTTTTACATGTTTCAGATCTAGATTATCTGTTTATAACAGTGTGTAATGAAGTCTAAATTATTAACTACTGATTTGAACTTAACTTCTCTTTCTTTTCCCTTATTATGCAAGCTTTTGTGTGGTAACCTTTTTATAGTTTCCAGTTAAATGTTTTTCCTTTTCGAGTTCTTTCTGTGTTGCTCATATATGTTTGTAGACTATTTTCACGTGTTTAGGTTATTAATTATCTTTATTTTGTTGGCTAAGCTTTTAATGTATTCTGTTGTTGTTTAAAAGATAAAGGGACATCAGTGTCACTTGTAGTTTTTACTAGTTTCCAGTTAAATGCTTATATGAATCATGAGTAGTGTGGTCAGGAATTTCTTTCTTTGATGCTATGGTTTTTTTTCCAACTGATTGTGTGTTCTACACTATTTAATTAGTACCATATTCATGCTATGGAATGTATATTTAGTGTTTCTTTTTGGCTTAATGGGTTAAGCACTTAATCTGGAGAGCTATATGACTGTTTCTATTTTGAATCTTATGATGACTAAATGTTTTTTACTCATATTTAGTTCTCATCAAGTCTTCATTCAGACCCTCGATTCATAGCAGTGAGTGTAGATTGTGTGCCTTTTGAATATTAATATTAAGAGCATCACATTCTTTTTCTACAGTTCCTATGGTGGCAACAAATGCATGTATGGATCCAAAGATTCAATTCTTTGTTTATCATATGTTGTTTTTCATCTGTCACTTGTCTTGTTCTTGGTTCTTCTTTGATGGGTTTATTTGAAGGGTTTTGATTTTTGAATGACAGAGGTTCCTTATACAATTCTTTCCAACTTGAAAATTAAGGTCATTGAGTTTCTTGGTTATCGGGTTCTTTTTTTTTTCGTCATGTTCTTCATTTTATACAGAGATATCAGTATGGCTTATATAACAAATATTTTTCTTTAATGATTATCTCCATTAACTTGTTTATTTTGTGGATATATACCTTACAGGATAACTAATGATGATGATTTTGAAGTATCATCTTTTCTATAATGGTCTTTATGTGTTTCCTTTTTTATTTTTTTGGTTTCTGGTTGAAAGTTGGGGAGTTCTCTTCCATTTTGGTGAGATGTTTTCTCAATGTGGATATTCCATTCAAGTAGGTGTCTGATTTCAGCTCTTTCTTTCTCTCTTTTATTGCAGTGCAATGATCCTGTTCTTAGAATCTAAGATCCTCTCATCTTTTTTTTTTCTTTTTTTTTTCTATAGTTGCTATGATGACACCAAATGTACATCTGTTTACTTAGATTCAGTTCTTTTCAATTCTTGCATGCTGGTAAATTACAATTGAGTTAGGTTGTCCTTTCTTATTAGTAAGTAACCTTTTGATTTGACCTTAAATTCACTTGTTTCCCTTCTTTTTTGGGTCTCTTTATAAGGTTTTATGTGCTCACCTTTTTTTTTTTTTTTGCAGTTGCTATAGAGGCCCCACCCAAAGTCAATGGATGTTTACTCAGAATCCATTCCTGTGATGGTGGTAAATTGCAATTAATTAAGCTTGTTTGCCTTTTCTTATTCACCTTCATATTCATACTCCTAGGCATCCTTCATATTCACAACATTCTGTGCTTGAAATCTATATCATCGACCTTTTGTTTGTAAATCTAAAGATTGATTATGTTCTTGTCAACTCTTGCACAGTGGTAAATTTCATTTTAGCTGGTTTGTCTTTTCTTTTTCACCTGAACTTTTTTTCACTTACTTAATGCACACATATTTACTCTGATTTGGTTCTTGTCAACTCATACATGATGTTAAATTGCAACTGAGATATCCCTTAAATCCATGTAAAATGACTATTTCACCCACATTTTTGTATTTTTACTAATTCTTCTGTACATGAACTCACAACAATGAACTTTGAATCAAATGGTCTTTTCTATCTTGCTCCTATTTGTTGGTTGAATCTTTCTAATCTCTAATGGTATGGGCTTTCCAGGCTATTTGCAGGAAGGACATTATGTTCAAAACAACTCGACTAATAGCCTGAATATGATGTCCCTCTTGTAGACTATTTTCATGTGTTTAGGTACCACTTTCAGGTATATATTATTCATCTTTTTATTTTGTTGGCTAAACTTTTAATTAATGTATGTATTCTGTTGTGGTTTGAAAGATAAAGGGATATATCAGTGTCACTTATATGAGTTTTACTTCTGTTCATAAATATTAATTCTCTGATTTGTAGTTTTTACTGTAATGAGGAAAAGTTCAACTCTGTCTAATTGTTCTGGTTTTCCTCGATGAGAAATGAAGGAGCTTTTTACATTGTTTAATTAAAAATGATATCATTAACCTTTTCCTTTTGATATTAATATTAAGATCATCTCATCTTTTTTCTACAGTTGTGATGATGCATGGTGACACAAAATGCATGTACGTTTACTCACTCAGATTCAGTTCTTGTCAACTCCTGTACGTTGCTAAGTTGCAATCTAGAGGGAAATTGTCAGAAAAGTCCCAATATTTTCGGAAAAGTTACATTTTAGTCCCAATTTATTTTTTTTGAACAGACAAGTCCCGGTTAGTTGATTTTACATGGTAATATGTCATTTCCTGTTAAAAGAAAAAAAGGACTTTTTTGTTAATTTGAGCCAAAATGAAATAATCGGGGCTTTTATGTTAAAAAAAATTAGGACTTAACTGTAACGTTTCCGTAAATATTGGGACTTTTCTGACAATTTCCCTCTAGATTATTAATCTTTTTGTTTATGAATCATAAGATCATATTAATGTCAAAATTTTCTACTCATATTTAGTTATTTGAAGCTATGGATATGGTGATTTTTCTGATGCTCTCTCTGTATGTGGATATATACCTTACAGGAGACAGATGGGAGTCTGACTAAATCTAATGAATTTAAAGCATCTTCTTTTCTATAATGGTCTTAATTTGTTTTGCTTTTTTGGGTTTCTGGTTGAAAGTTGTGGAGCACAAGCATGAGACTTCTCCTTCCATTATGGTGGGATATTTTCTCAATGTGGATGTGTCTGATTTCAGCTCTCTTTCTCTCCTTTATTGCAGTGTACTGATTCTGTTATTGAATCATAAGATCATCTGAGCTTTTTATATAGTTGCTATGATGACTAAATGCCGCTATGTTTTACTCATATTTACTTCTCATCAACTCTCTATTCGGACACTCGGTTCATAGCAGTGTCTGTAGATTATTCAAATTTTAGTTTTGAATCTTAAAATAGGTGGAAAAAGAAATATTAAATTAGGATTAGAACTTAAAAATTAATGTCTTCCAAAGTTAGAAGCTTTTTTTTTGTCTTCCGGAAAAAGATGTCAAAAAGATCTTTTTATATATCCTTTGTCTTCTGAAAAGCAAACAGTCTTTTTCACAAATGTCTTTCCTCCCGTAGACATAAGAGGTCAAAAAGAGCTTTTGGCAGAAAACAAACACCACTTTAGATTATATCAACCTTTTAGTTTTGAATCTTAGAATCATCTTATTCTTGTTCTACAGTTTCTATGGTGGCAACAAATGCATGTTTGTCCTTTCTTATTCACCTATTTTTCTTTCCATTATCTTCAGATGCCTGGGGTCTTTTTCTTTAGTTCATGACTTTTTTTTTCCCCCATTATTAACCTTTGTCCCATTTGTTTCACACATGTTTATCCTTGATTTTCTTTTAAATTAGTTTGTTTGTGTCTCATGTCAAGAGAGAGAGAGGGCTTATTTGAATGGCTTTACTATCCTATGTTAGTATATGTAATGAACTTTTACCATTCTATATAACTGAGAATAAATTTATGAAAGCTTAATTGATTATGAATCTTAAGATCGTCTCATCTTTTTTCTGTTGTTGATATGGTGGCACCAAATGTTTTATTCATAGTTTTTCTCTGGTTGTGGAATTAGCAATATCCCTCTTCTTTTAACCTAAATCAGTTATCTGTATGATCTCAGAGGAATCGACTACAGATTGTTAATATTGTTCATTTTACTCTGTTTGTGTGTATGTGTGCTTATAGTCTATGGATCAGGAACTGTAGGTTGCTTGATTATATGAAATATGAATATAATGGTGTTTATGTGAATGATGATTTGTGGGTTTACTCAAAGTGTGTATAAGGAGGTGCTTTAATCACTCCTGAAAGTCATGCTTTTAGCCCATTGCCTGATTGGTATGTTGATTTCAAGAATCTGTCTTTTTGTTTTAACTTTTTTTTCTCTAATAGGTTATTTCTAAGCTTCTCGTGAAGAATAATTTGATAGGAGCAACACAACTGGGGAGCACATACATGTTATTATGTATATAGCAAAAATGCAAGGTTGAGAGGTATTGATGTTTTTAATTATAAGAAATTTCTTTTGAATGGTAGTTTGATTTGAGTGATGTTTATATTTGTGGTTCAAGGTTTGGTTTGGGAATATCCCTCAATAGTTGGATTTGTAGGTAGGTAGGTAGACTTTATTGTCTTTTTTGTCCCACAAAATGATAAAGTTTTAACATCAAGATAAGTTTTCCCATATTTTAAAAACATTATTTTACCTCTTTTTTTACTATTAAAGTTTTTGATTTCCATATCTGGTATTCCATCTACATATGAATTTCTCAGTATAAAGGAATGTCTATACTTTTTAAAATGTAATTTTTTTAAATCTTAAAAGTCTTGACAAAACTACTATAGGTGGTAAGTCACATTTCATTAGTAGACTTGGATGAAGGAAACACTTGTTTATCTTATGATAAATGCAATAAATGACAATGTACTTTCATTGATTTGTTTATTATAGCATCAGTCTTCCTATTACAACATGGCACTTTGAAATACTTACCCAGTTATAGCAATATCTTACAAATACAAAACAATTTTTACTGTTATTAATTATAATAAGGCATATTTTTCAAAGTATAATGCCCTACTAAATAAGAAAAATATCAATCCTTTAATTGAAAATACAATGTTATGAACTTATAATCGAAGGTAAGATGCTACAATACACAAGTTCAATTCATGAAAGCATTTAGCTATTTGCTTGAACTGAACATTATTGTGTTTTTACTTACAGTCCTCTTCCTTTTGATCATTGATAATACTGATAATGAATTTCTTTTCCTCTCTTTGTTTCATGCGTTAATATGATCTTGAATTCCAGTTTTTGTTTCTTGTTATACAACCTTAATTAATGTGGTGTGGTTTAGGTTGTTTGCTCTTTCCTCTTCCTTTTGATCATTTATAATAAATAATAATACATCAGTCAGCATTGTTAGTTTTTATTCATTGTACCTCAAGAGTCAAGAGCAATGCAATTTTTCTTAAATATTCAGGAGGATATAATGCTAGAATTTAAGGGGCACAAATAGGTGACTTCTCTTCTCTTCTATTAATTGCAATTGAGATCTTTTTCCTTTTTTATTCACCTACTTCTCTTCCATCCTCTTGCGATTTCTTTAGTTAATGACTTTTTCTTTTATTAATCTTTTCATTATGAATCTTAATTATATCTAATTTATTTATACTTTTGCTATAGCGGAGGGAAATACACATATATGTGTTTACTGAAAGCCAGTTCTTTTCAACCTTTGCTTTTGTGGTAAATTGTTGTTTGTCCATTCTTATTATTTACCCCCCTTTATTCATGTTCATGTGCATCCTATCTTATAGATTTTACATTTTTTTTATAAAACTTTCAAATGTTTCCTTAAACATGTATCATATTTTACTATATCAAGTCATTTTCTTTTGAAAAATCAACCCAATTAAAGCATTGCACTATTCGCTTTTCGCATTTTAACTTTCAAAAAATTTCTTATTGAGGTATTTCACTTTTAAAAAATCTATAAATTCTTTTTTTGATTATTATTATGGTTTTGATGTATGTAATATGTTCATGGACTTCTTCTTTTTTTTCTCTAGATTATGCTATTTAGGTTTGGAGATAGAATTTAGGTTTTCTTGTCTGGAAACGAGTTTACTTTCTTTTTAATCTGAAAAATGTAATCAAGAATTTCAACAACTCTATTATTGATAACATAATGGAGCCTTTTTAGGTTGTTTTATTGTTGCTGAAGCAAAATCAAATAGCAGTGTAATTAACTTTTCCCTTTCTATTTTACAGCTTTTAAGTCCTTAATCTTATGCTAGTTTTAGTTAACTTTTCCCTTTCAAATAGCAGTGTAATTAACTTGTCCCTTTCGATTCCATGTTTGTTAATTTTAGTTTTTTTTTTTCATTGTACCTCAGGAGCAATGCAATTTTAATTTAGTATTCAGGAGATGATGCTAAAATTTAGGGGGCACAAACATGTGACTTACCTGCTCTCTCTGTTCATATCTCTATTCAGTGATATGTTTTTGCAATTATAAATTTATATTAATAAAACCTTATAAGACACTTAAATTACACAAATTTTATAACACTTGTTTTCGGATTGTTTTTCTTGCACTTTTTATCCTTTTTGGATTTGGTCTTTGGGCTTCATGCCGCCCATGTAAAATGACTATTTTGCCCACATTTTTTATATTTTTACTAACTCTGTACAAGAACTCATGCAATCACAACAATGGACAGAAACTCACAACCAATGACTTGTTTGAAGGAGGTCAAAGATCAGATGTTATGAAAGGTTTTAAAGCTCAAAGGTATGTAATTTTCCATTCAACAAAATTGAGAGTTATTTATCTGATGCAGAATTGATTATTTTAAAGGCCACAATAATTTAATTTTTGGGTTTGCCCATTACTGTTATTGATGAGGTGCCACCTAAGAGAACTGTAAACAAAATAAAAATCAACATTTAACATTTCCTGTTAGGTGAAAGAAGTAACTGTATGTTGAATATTAGAATATGACTATCCTACCTTTCATGTGCAGAAACATGATCATGTTTACAAATCATTATGTGGATATCTTGAACATGTGTAGAAATTAAAGAGCACAAGGGTATCAAGGAAGTCTATGATGAGGTAAACTTCTCTAAGCTTTTCTTTTCTTTGATGGTTCCATTTTTTATCCTTTCTATTATGAGTCTTAAGATCATATCACCTCGTTTTTATAACATCGTGCATTTTAGTTTTCTTTCAGTTACAACATTATAACTTTTAAATTTAGCCTGTCAAGGCATTTTACTTTTAAAAATCTATCGTATTTTTCAAAATGAGTTATTTTATTTTGACAAACTACCAATTCTTTATGATGACATTTACTATACTTTTTTGGAAAGTGAGGGTAATAGGTCATTTATTCTCATTCAGAAAGAAACATGCTTTATCTATACAGTATTTTTCTCCATACAAACCATTTCACCCATTCAGCCACTTTACCATGTCTGTATTTTTTAAATTTATTTGGATTTTGTTTATTGTTGATAACAGTCTTTTGGTGAACATGGAGATTGTTTAAGTTGTTGTAGAAGCAAATCCTAAAGAATGAACTTTTTCCTTTATTAGCTCTTTAATTTTGTTATGAATCTTAATATCACATCTTGTTTTTTTTGAAGGGTTTTGATTTTTGAATGTCAGAGGTTCCTTATATAATTCTTTCCAACTTGAAAATTAAGGTCATTGAGTTTCTTGGTTATCGGTTTCTTGTTTTTCATCATGTTCTTCATTTTATACAGAGATAATCTTTTAATTTTTTGGTTTTATTTATTTGTAATATATTTGCTACTCTCTATTCTTTTTAAGTTCATTGTTTGAGTTTCTTTGTCAATCATTTAGAATAAAGAAGATACATAATGAAACATAGTGATTTGATTTGAGTGATGTTTGTATTTGTGGTTCAAGGTTTGGTTTGGGAATATCCCTCAATAGTTGGATTTGTCATGAATTGTATTTGTAGGTGAACTTTATTGTCCCACAAAATGATAAAGTTTTAACATCAAGATAAGTTTCATAAAACCTATATAATAAGCCCATATTTTAAAAACATTATTTTACCTCTTTTTTTTACTATTAAAGTTTTTGATTTCCATATCTGGTATTCCATCTACATATGAGTTCCTCAATCTAAAGGAATGTCTATACTTATTAAAGTGTGTTTTTTTAACTCAAAAGTCTTGACAAAACTACTATGGCTATAAGTTTCATGGTGAAAACTGTTTCTTCTTTTGTTTCTTGTTATACAACCTTAATTAATGTGGTGTGGTTTAGGTTGTTTGCTCTTTCCTCTTCCTTTTGATTTTTAACCGTTCTATTAAGATCATATCACCTCGTTTTTAATAGTTTCTATGATGACTAAATGCATGTATGCTCTACTCATATTTAGTCTTCTCATCAACTCTTTATTCAGACACTCGATTCATAGCAGTGTATAGATTATTATATTAAACTTTTGATTTTTAAGCTTAAGAGCATCTCGTGAATGAATGGTGGAAAATTGCAATTGAGATAGATGGTTTTTTCCTTTCTTATTCACCTACTTGTCTTCCATCCTCTTGAGATGCTTGGGGTCTTTTTCTTTATTTAATGAAAATTTCCATTATTAACCTTTTCATTATGAATCTTAACAACATCTAATTTATTTATACAGAGTCTATAGTGGAGGAAAACACACATATATGCTCACTGAAAGTCAGTTCTTGTCAACTCATGCTTGCTGGTAAATTGCAGTTTGTCTGGTTTGTCCATTCTTATTTACCCTTATTTTATATATTTTACATTTTTTTTTCCTTCAAATTAATCTTCTTTAAATGGTTTATGATCCAATCCCATATTAATATATCTTCATTTGCTTAATAACCTTTTAGATTTGTTCACGAGTAAGCAAGCCCAAAAAATTTATCTTCAACCCATGTCTATGTATTTCATATAAGGCTTTTTGCTTTTAAAAATCTATCATATTTTTCAACATGAAGGCATTTTCTTTTGAAAAATCAAACCAAACATGACATCATATCTTCATTTTTTACATAATAAGCACACTTCCCTTTAAAAACTCAACCCATTTATAGCATTGCACTTTTTAGTTTTATTTGTGTTAAAACGTTGCAACTCTCAATGCATTTTACTTTGGAAAATATTCATCTTTTTCTATGGTTGCTATACCAAATGTACATCATCTGTTTACTTAGATTCAGTTCTTGTCAACTCTTGAATACTGGTAAATTACAATTCAGTTCTTGGAATTTAAGATTATAAGTAACCTTTTGATTTGACCTTGTTTTCCCTTCTTTTTTCGGGTCTCTCTATAAAGTTTTATGTGCTCACATATTTAATAGTTTTTACTAGTTTCCAGTTTATTATTTTCCCTTTTTGAGTTCTTTCCATGACCTTGTTTATGTTGTTATACATGAGCTATGCAGTAATATATCTGCCTTCTTATCTGGAGATGGAAATTGTTCACTTCTCTTGAATGTGTATCATTTTTCTCGAAATCTTGATTGTTAAACTTTTAATTATGAATGCTAAGATCATTTGTGCTTTTTTCTTCAATGCATGTGGAGTTTGTTCTTGTCGATTCATAAATGGTGTTAAATTGCAATTGAGATAGTTTGTTGTTTCTTATTCGCCCACTCTATTCATTTTACTTGCATCCTATCTATGAAGCAGTGCATTGAACTTTTATCATTTTGCATTTAGGAATTTTTATTAATAACCTCATTGTTAGTGTTTGATAACATCTCATTGTTTTTCAAACAGTTTTTTTTTCTTCAGTCCAATTGATTATGAAGCTTGATAACAACTCATCGTTTTTCTGTGGTTATAAATTATTAACCTTTTGATTCTGAATCATGTATGTTTACTCATGTTGAGTTCTTGTTAACTCTTGCATTGTGTTATCCTATCTATTCCATATTAATATATTTTCATTTGTTTAATAACCTTTTGGATTTGTTCATTAGGAAAGGTAGCCCAAGTGTGTGTTCTTCAACCTTAGGAATCCTATCTAGTTATGTACCTATGGTGGAACCTAATAATACATGCATTCATGTTTACTTTGATTTGGTTCTTTTCAACTCATTTGTGGTGCAAAATTGCAATTGAGATGTTTGTTGGTTGTTTCTTATTCGTATTATTTGCCCAGTCTATGATAGCATTGCAAATGAATTTTTTCCATTTTGCACTTGAAATATATATTATTTCATAACTCATCTTTATCTTTTATAATTACTTTTTTATAACTTTTATTCTTATTATATAGTGGGTATCCTTAGCATGTTTATTACATTTTGCTTCTAGTTAATACATTTTACTTGTTTATCTGTTAAATGTGTTGTCCTTATAGAGTTCTTAAGGGGGTAGTAGATGGGGAACTACATGATATTTTGATCTAGAAAATCATAGAAATAACTATTCTATTACTCCACTGTTTTCAAAGTGATACATTGGCATTTTACTTTTAAAAATCTATCGAATTTTTCATTATTAAGGCATTTTTTTTTTTGAAAAATCTACCTAGAAACAATAGCATTGTACTTTCTTTTTTATATAATAAGCATATTTCCCTGTAAAAAATGATCCCACTTGTATCATTGCACGTTACAGTTTTATTTGTGTTAAAAACATTGTAACTTTCAAGTATTTTCTTCTCTAAGGCATTTTATTTTGAAAATCATATCATTTTTTTCTTATCAAGGCATTTTACTTTGAAAATTCAACCAATTTATCTTTATGTACTTTGTTGTTGGGGTAGAAATTTAATAAGGGGATAAATGGGTATCACATTTATTTTTATCTCCATTAACTTGTCTATTTTGTGGATATATATACGGAAGAGAGGAGTTAGGTTTTGATTGTTAGAGAAGTCATTTCGTTGGGAGAGATCTGAATGATAGAAGTTGTAATGTAATTTTTTGTGTTGTAGATCTAAAGTAGAGCATATAAATATAAGAGTATTCACCTTTTGATTATAAATCTAAAGATTGCCTCATGCTCATATATTATTATATTCCTGTCAACTCTTGCATGGTGGTAAATTAATTGCAAGTGAGCTGGATCTTTTTTCAACTCTTGGATGATGGTAAATTGTATCCTATCTATTTATAGAAATGTAATAAATTATGTTATTGAAATCTTCTTAATTAATTGTTAAACTTTTGATTATGAATCCTAAGATCATATGAACTCTTTCCTACAATTGCTATTGTGGCATCTAATGCATCTATAGTATATGTATACTCACATTCATTTCTATGCATGATGGTATGTATGTATATTCAGTATTTGCCTTCTTATTTTGGAGATAATATAAGTTGTTTATATATCTCTTGTTAATGTTTTTTGGTAATGATGAAGTCTACCTCTTATAGTGACTTTCTTTTGGTTTTCCGTTTAATTTTTTGGTGAAGCAAAAAAAGCACCTGTAATGAACTTTCACCATTCTATGATTGAAAGAGTTCTTGTCAGATTAGTTATTTTTCAACTATCACACATTTTCGTTAGTTGATTGATGATATTCACCAAAGTGCTAATTACTTGTAATTTATTATAATTTTCTTTTTGGGTTTCTCTAGACAAAACTTGTATTCCAATGCTTCCTATCTGTTTATAGCAGTGTAATGGAATCTAAATTATTAACTACTGATTTGAACTTAAGTTCACTTTTTTTTCCCTCTAGTTTTTACTAGTTTTCAGTTAAATGTTTTTTCCTTTTTGAGTTCTGGTAAACTCATGGTTTTTTTTACATGCAGGATTTTTTTGGTACTCCTAGTCATTATATCTATTTATAGCAATGTTATGAACTTTCTTCATTTTCCAATTGAGCATTTATAGATTCTTAAACTTTCATCTTTTTTCTGCAGTTGCCACAGAGGCCCCAAAGTCCATGCATGTTTACTCAGATTCCACTCTTGTCAACTCTTGCATGCATCCTGCATATTTAAATCATTCTAATCAACTTTCACCATTCTGTGCTTCATATCTATATCATATTATCAACCTTTTAATTGTAAATCTAAACATATTGCCTCATGCACAGGTTTGGTTATCTTCTTGTCAACTCTTGCAATTGAGCTTTTTGTCTTTTTTTTTTCCACCTATCTTTAGGCATCCGATCTGTTTATAACAGACTAGTGCAGTTTCACCATTATGTTATTGAAACTTTTAATTTTGGATCATCGTATGAGTTTATCATTTTGCACTTAATGCATGTATATTTACTCTTATGTGTTTTGCTTTTTTGGGTTTGTGGTTGAAAGTTGTGGAGCACAAGCATGAGAGTTCTCTTCCATTTTGGTGAGATGATTTCTCTCTTTTATTGCAGTGTAATGATTCTGTAAGTCAGTTTTATGGCGAAGCAGCCAAAATGTAGTAATGTTGTGAACTTTCATGATTCTATATTTTAATTATATATACCTTTTGTACAGATCCTAAGATAGTTACATTGTTTTTCTACAGGAGAAGGAAAGCTTTGTGAATTATCCTGATGTAGTAAGTTTAATAATATATAGTAAGGGTATCTTGGTCATAAGTTCTTAGTAAGTCAGTTTTATTCAAACAGTAAGGGTATCTTTCCATCGTCTTTAGATGCCTGGGGTCTTATTTTAATTATTTATTTCATTATTAACCTTTGTCCCATTTGTTTCACACATGTTTATCCTTGATTTTCTTTTAAATTAGTTTGTTTGTGTCTCATGTCAAGAGAGAGAGAGAGAGGGCTTATTTGAATGGCTTTACTATCCTATGTTAGTATATGTAATGAACTTTTACCATTCTATATATACTGAGAATAAATTTATAAAAGCTTAATTGATTATGAATCTTAAGATCATCTCATCTTTTTTCTGTTGTTGATATGGTGGCACCAAATGTTTTATTCATATTCATAGCTCCATGAACCATTTGAGCCATACTTTTTCTCTGGTTGTGGAATTAGCAATTTCCCTCTTCTTTTAACCTAACTTAAGACTTGTACTCTAAATTTTTAAGAACCATCTAAATCAGTGCACTGTATAATCTCAGAGGAATCGACTACAGATTGTTAATATTGTTCATTTTACTCTGTTTGTGTGTATGTGTGCTTATAGTCTATGGATCAGGAACTGTAGGTTACTTGATTATATGAAATATGAATATAATGGTGTTTATGTGAATGATGATTTGTGGGTTTACTCAAAGTGTGTATAAGGAGGTGCTTTAATGACTCCTGAAAGTCATGCTTTTAGCCCATTGCCTGATTGGTATGTTGAATTTCAAGAATCTGTCTTTTTGTTTTAACTTTTTTTTTTTTCTCTAATAGGTTATTTGTAAGCTTCTCATGAAAAATAATTTGATAGGAGCAACACACTGGGGAGCACATGTTATTATGTATATAGCAAAAATGCAAGGTTCATTTATAT